>NC_132857.1:18841093-19141250 GCF_048164855.1 Canis lupus baileyi | reverse complement strand
ACTATTGGGATCCCTGGGTGGCGCAGTGGTTTGGCGCCTGCCTTTGGCCCAGGGCGCGATCCTGGAGACCCGGGATCGAATCCCACATCGGGCTCCCGGTGCATGGAGCCTGCTTCTCCCTCTGCCTATATCTCTGCTTCTCTCTCTCTCTCTCTGTGTGACTATCATAAAAAAAAAAAAAAAAAAAAAATAATAGCCTACTATTGACCAAAAGCCTTACTGGTAACAGAAACAGTTGTTCAACTACATACTTTGTATGTGTATTATATACTGTATTCTTACAATAATGTAGAGAAAAGATAATATTAAGAAAATTATAAGAAAGAGAACATACATTTAAAAGTACTGTAACATATTTATCAAAAAAGAAATCTGCACATAAATGGACCTGTGCAGTTCAAACCCATATTTTAATGGGCAACTGTAAACCCATTATTAAACTTTTAAGGTCCATGGGACCTGTAGTGATTTCCCTTTTTTTCATTTCTGATATTAGTAATCTGTGTCTTCTCTTGTTTTTCTTAGTTATCCTTGCTATAAGCTTATCATTTTTATTGATCTTTTCCAAGAATGACCTCTTGCTTTTGCTGGTTTTTCTCTATTGACTTCCTGTTATCAATTTTATTTCTGCCCTAATTTTCCTATGTTTTTCTTGTATTTACTTTGGATTTAATTTGCTCTACTTTTTTTAGTTTCCTGAGGTGTAGATGCTTAGAATTATTGATTTTAAATCTTTCTTTTTTCTAATATATGCATTCAATGCTATAAATTTCTCCGTAAGCACTACTTTTATTACATTCCACAGATTTTGATTATTGTATTTTCATTTTCATTTGGTCTAAACTAATGAAACTTTTTATTTCTGTTGAGATTTCTTCTTCAATCTATGTATTATTTGAAAGTGTATTTTTTAACCTCCATGTGTTTTGTAATTTTCCAAATATCTTTCTGCTACTGATTTCTAGTTTAACTTAACTGTAGTCTGATAGCAGATGCTGTATGATTTCTGTTCTTTATGATTTGTTAAGGTAGATTTTATGGCCTCGATGTTGAGACAAATATGTATTCTGCTGTTGTTGGATGAAGTGGTATTTGAATAGCAATTATATCTAGTTGGTTGATGGTGCTGTTAAGTTCAACTGTGTTCTTACTGATTTCCTGTTTGATAGATCTATCCTTTCTGATGGAGGGGTGTTCAAATTTCCAACTATATGAATGTATTCACCTCTTTCTCCTTTTCTATCAATTTTTGCCTCACATATTTTAACAACCTACTTTTAGGTGATGCATATTAAAGATTGTTAATGTCCTCTTGGAGTATTGACCTCTTTATCATTATGTAATGCCTCTCTTCATTCATGATAAATTCTCTTGACCTGAAATCTGCTTTGTCTGAAATTAATATAGCTACTCCAGCTTTATTTTGATTAGCGTTAGAATTGTACATCTTTTTCCATCCCTTCTACTCTCTTTGTATTTAAAGTGGATTTTTTTTGTCAACAACATATAATTGGATCTTGTTCTTTGATCCCCTACCACAAATGTCTTAACTGGTGTGTTTTAGACCATTGACGTTTTAAATGATTATTGATATAGTTGCATTAATACCACCATATTTGTTACTGTCTTCTATTCCTTGTTCTTTGTTACTATTTTTGTCTTTGAGTATTTTTTTTTGCCTTTTCTGATTTTAATTGAGCATTTTTTGATTACATTTTCTCTCCTTTCTTGGTATATGAAATATATATTTCCATTTTTTCTCCTCTTTTCAGTGGTTACCCTGGAATTTGCAATATACATTTACAACTAATCTGCATTCACTTTCAGATAACACTGTTCTGCTTCACAGATAATACAACTATTTTATGATAACAAAAATTTGAATTTCTCCCTTTAGTCCCTTGTATCATTTCTGTCATTCATTTTGCTTATACATATGCTATGGTCATTGAATACATTGTTATTTGTTATTACTATTATTTTTAGACAAACTATTATTTGTTAGATCAATTAAGAGTAAGAAAGTTGAAATTTTTATTTTACCTTCACTTATTCCTCTTTAGTGCTCTTTCTTTTTGTAGATTCAAGTTTCAACCTAAATCGTTTCCTTTTCCTGGAACAACTTTTTGAGATTTATTTATTTCAGAGAGAAACAGAGAGGGTACAAGTCGGGGAGGTACAGTGGGAGAGAGAATCTCCAGCACACTTCCCACTGAGTGCGGATTCCCATGTGGGGCTCAGTCTCACTACCCTGAGATCATGACCTGAGCCAAAATCAGGAGTCTGACACTTAACCAACTGAGCTAGATGGCTCAGGGATGCCCCTCCTGGAACAACTTTTTAAAACATTTTTTGCCCCTCCTGGAACAACTTTTTAAAACATTTTTTGCAAAGCAGTTCCATTAACAAATTCCCTCAGGTTTTTGTTTTTTTTTGAGAAAGTCTTTATTTCTCCTTCATCTCTGAAAGATAATATCACAGAATACAGAAATTTAGGTAGGTGATTTTTCTTTCTCAGCACTTTAAATATTTCACTCTACTCTCCCTTATTGCATGGTTTCTGGGGAGCTATCTTAGGTGAACAGTTTTATTCCTTTGAATTTATTCCTTCTTTCAAGATTTGTGTGTTTGTTTGTTTTGTCTTTGTTTCTTGTAGTCTGAATATGATATGCCTGGATGTAGATTTTTGCCAGTTATCTACTTGATGTTCTCTGTGCTTCCCGGATCTGTAGTTTGGTGTCAGACATTAATTTGGGGAAATTCTCAATTATTATTGCTTCAACTGTTCTTCTATTCATACTTGTATCTCCTTCTGGTATTTCAGTTGTACATATATTACATCTTTTATAGTTTCCATAATTTTTGGAAATTCTTTTGTTTTTGTTTGGTTTTTTTTCCTTCAGTCTTTTTTTCTCTTTGCTTTTTCATTTTGGAAGTTTTTATTAATAATTAAGCTCAGGAAGTTTTTCCTCAGCCAAGTCTAGTCTAACAAGCCCATCAAAGGTATTCTTTATTTCTGTTACAGTGTCAGATGCTTATAGCATTATGTAGGAGTCCTTAGAGCTTTTGCTAACAGTGTTTCTATCCGACAGTTAAACTCTCATGTGGAAAAGTTATATTGCGGAGGATTTTTCAAAGGTACATAATCAAATTTTTCAAAATGTTCAAAGTTTATTCTTAGAATCAGATTAGCAAATCCATGCACCTGCCAATTAGTTACTTGCAAGAATTAGTGCTAGCCAAAATAAATCTCAGGGGCTTCTTTGGTATTCCTTGGTCCCAAACTTTTTAGACATTGGGAAGGACAATTTAATTTAACAAATTGACTGTGATTTTTATAACAACCTCATGTGTGTTTGATTGATGAAAGTTAGAGGTTACTCTCCTATGTATACACTACATCAGGTTTTTGAACTTGTAATGCATGTTAAGATCTATATTCTGTTATTTAGAAATCCTAATTATCTAATTAAATATGTTACATGATGATTATACTAAGGTATACTTGCTCTGTCACTGATGACAAAGATATGAAGTGTGTACCTTCTATCCTGTTTTCCTTTTCTCCCTCTCACCCCATGCATCTGATTGAGTTTATATGTTTAATACACTTACAGTGCTATTATACTCTGTAATTGTCTACTCGGGTGTTTATTACATATTTCTCAATTCTGAATAGTTCTTAGTAAATCTCAGCTGGTGCTAATGAGAATTGTTACTTGTGGGGCCTTGATTATTTCATAGAAGGGTTTTGTTCATTAGTAAGACTTGTTGAATTTCCTTATTAATAATTAGTATTCAGTTTTGTTTTGGACTTTGGGGCAAAGAAAATGTGATTAAATTACAGTAGGTCTAGTAGTAGCTTTGTATGGGTATATTAACAAAAGGAACATAATAACTTTCTTTGCCTGTTTCTCCAGATATGGGGATTATGATCACTACCTGCCTGCTAATGTGCTTAAAATATTTATTTTTAAAAATATCAAGATATATCAGAAATATCCCATTTGTTGTGGGTAAAGAATGTAGCTTTTTTTGTTTAATATAGTCTTTAAACTTCTCCCCAATGTGAAGAATGGGTTTTTGTTTTAGTTTCTTTATTCCCAATTCCTGTCAATAAACTTGCCATATAAAATGTAAGTATTAATGAAATTATACAATGTTCTATGTATTTGATGAACTACTTTAAATAATCCTATATATTTCATTATTGGAGAGAAAATGAGCATAGTTGTCGATGGAGGAAAAGAAATTATTTGAATAATGTTAGTTTTAGGTTATGATAATTCAACAAGTAATGAATTTTGAAGCAAGCATTGTATATTTTGAAACAAACATAATTTTTCGTGTTATAGAATATACAGTCTTTTAAAAGTAATAAAGTACTTGGGGATAAAGAATTTTAAAACTATATTTTTAAAATTTAGTTCTTCAGGTGCTGGAAATGTTGCTGACCGTGTTCTGGCTCAGCTCTTAACGGAAATGGATGGCATTGAACAGTTAAAGGATGTGACAATTTTAGCAGCTACTAACCGCCCAGATAGGATAGACAAGGTAAGAAAGACAGTAGTGTGAATATTGTAAAATCAAGAACTGGGTCATTTGATTGTACTAGGTTGTTGGTTTTTTTTTTTTTTTTTCCTATCAAATTGCCTTGTAGTCAGTTTTTTATTTAGAAGTTACCAGAAATCTTAAACTAAAGGAAAAGAACAAAGTAAAGCTTCTATATTTTTATTGCTTATGATTTGATATTAATGAAACTATTTTGTAACTCCTTGAATTTCCCCTCCCTTACTGTCACATCAAACTTTCAGGTAGAGAATTGAAGTTTTGAAATTCTTTGTTTATGTCATCTGACTTATTTTTGAGAAGTTTTTAACATTTTCATTCATATTAAGGTAAATTTCCGGCTATTTAATACAGGTTAGATTCAAGTTACTGTCAACAACTTTTTAGAATTCTTGGCCTAGCAGTTGCTTTAGGGTGATGAGGATAGGGGGACAATGGATTTTATCTCTCTTAGAAATAACTTAGGCTACAGCATTATACTAAGCTATGTAGTTGCAAAATTAACCCTTTCAAGCTATTGCTACCACCTAATCTCCCTGCGAGAGTTTTAATAAAGAGAATCCACTAAATTTTAAATGCCTAATTTATATGCAATGTATAATTTTTTCCCAAGGATTTAAATTAAGAGTAAAAATTTTCTCCTGTAGCATGAACCAATTTTTCTTTTTTGTTTACATTATGGCTTCATATGACCTTATGAGCTCCTCCCTCCTTCCCTGTGCACATATACACAGAGTTTCAGTTTTTAAAATCGGATTTAGAAAAAATGATCCTTTCAAAGATATGAAAGGAGTTTTCACGTGGAAAACAAGCTTTACTTTTTTTCAGTTAGGTATTTTACTATAAGATAAAGACATTTTGGTCAAATAAAAGTGAGAAAGCTTTGGACTTTAATAAATTGTTCCTTTTCTGATACAGTGTTTTATAGGAAGATAGTTATGTTCTAAGCACTTATAGAATCTGGGTCCATGCCCCAGGGGTCCAGACCCCTCTGATGTCTATGAAAAGAAACAAAGGACTGTACTTTAAGAAGTATCATGGAAAGTGCTGAAAAAGCCCCTAGAGATTACCTAATCCCACCTTTCACTTTCACAAATAAAAGTGCTAAATCCAGGAAAGAAACCTTTCTCTCCTAGTAAGAATACATTATATTTTTATGACATTTCTTCTGGTTACCCCATGGCTAATGAGCTCTGAAATGTCTTAGGTTTCCTTCTCAACAATGCCTAATCTAATAGTTGACTTCTTTGGTTTGTTGATAGAGTGTGTCCTCAATGTTAAATACATTTCTTGAAACAGGACTTTTGGATTTACAGTAAACTTCTCTGGGTTCATCTAAATCAAGCTATCTGACTCCACCTGATTGGTGCTTGTATTACTTTTCTCTTGCTGTGTTACAGATTGCCTCAAATTTAGCAGTTTTATACAACACTCATTTTTTAGTATTTCTGTAGGGCATGGCACAACAGAGTTATCTGTTCCAGAGGCTCACTACAGGCTGAAAACAAGGTGTTGGCTGGACTATATTGTTGTCAGGAGCTAGTATTCCTTTTCTAAGCTCACATGATTGGGGCAGAATTTATTTCTTGTGATTATAGGCCTAAGGACTGAATTTCCTTACTGGCTGTCAACTGGGAGCTACTGTCAGCTCCTAGAGACCACCCACATGTCCTCTTCCATTTTCAAAGAAAGCAATGAGAATTGCCATCATATTTAATCCCTCTTGTGCTTTAAACTTCTATTGCCAGGAAAAGCCCAATGTCTTTTTTAGTCTTACCTAATCAACAAAGGAGTATCTCTCCACCTTCATGTCAGCTGATTCAGGACCTTAATTACATTTGCAAAAGCTCCTCACAGCAGGGCCTAAATTAGAATTTGATTTAATCACTGCGAGAAGGTGTGGGTCCATGTAGGGGACCAGAATCTTGTGACTGTACTAGAAGTCTTCCTACCACAGTACTTGTCAGGTTCTCCCTGGTCCTATCTGAATTCTGTTTCAAGTCCAAAGAATGACTTCTAACTTTCTCAGAGATCAGCTTTTTTTTTTTTTTTTTTAAGATTTTATTTATTTATTCCTGAGAGACACACAGAGAGAGAGAGGCAAAGACATAAAGGGAGAAGCACTCCTCACAGGGAGACCGATGTGGGATTCGGTCCCCAGATCAGGATCACGCCCTGAGCCAAAGGCAGATGCCCAACCGCTGAGCCACTCAGGCTTCCCTCTCAGAGACCAGCTTACCCTTGCCTGTCATATAATTGGCTATGAACCAGCTCCTTTGAAATGTTCTTGTTCTGTGGAATCTGCTGGTTTCTCAGATGCAGCATTTCTTTGCCTTGCCTTGTCCAGATATATCTTTCTTCAAATTATAATCTCTCTTGAAACAGAAAAGGATAAATAAATTTTAACTCCTTTTGTAAAGGATACATTTTTTCATGTTCTTTATATGTGTAACACTTTATAGGTTTGTTACTTAACAGTGGAATTATTGATTTATAATCTGTTTTGCTTACTTTTCCCCCTGTAAGACCTAAATTGAACCGTAACTGTTGTGTTTTACAGTAGATGTAATTTATGCTAGTTTTTCCAACGCCTAGTATAATAGACCTTGAGAAATTTTAAAGATAAATGTAGAGATTAGAAGTTATTCTTGGGCCATTATTAGGTTTGGGACCTTTTTTAAAGCTCAGCTTTCTAAGTCAAAATCCCCAAGATGATGGTAGAGAATTTCCATTCTAATATTTTTAGGATAGTTTAGTTGTGGATATCTTGGATCTCTTAGAGAAAATATGTAACTGGATTTTGGGCAGAAGTTGTCTCCAAAGACAGGAGATTGAAGGAATGAAAGTGGTTTTCTTTTTTTCTTTTTTTTTCTTTTTTTTCTTTTTACATTTCAAAGATTTTGCATCATTTTTGTGTTTCTTGCCTGATGATAATGTTTGCCTTAGGAAGGCAGATGAAGTGTTTCATTAACACAACCCATGAGTCTTCAACATCACAGAGTTTCAGAAATTAAAGTTTAGGAAATATCTTGCTGAAATTCAAGCCATGTTTTTTTAACCCTTTATAAAATGTTATGTTGAATTCATCAGTTCTAAAAACACGTGATTGTCCAAAATAAATATTTTAAGTATCAATGTTAATTCACACTGTTAACACTTCTTGATTTATTAGCTTTTGGTTTAAGATGTTTCAGAGAGAAAAAAAAGATGTTTCAGAGAGAAGTATAAACATATGCAAATATCTATGTATATAGATATGTGTACTTCTATATATGCTTGTGTGTTTGTATGTGTATATGCATATATTTGCATTTATGCACATTCTTTGATTAATTTTTAGATATTAGAAATCCAGCTTTTTTTAACAAACTAATTTTGGATGAGCACATTTAAATTAAGATATGGAAAGTATTTGCTAATTATATACAAAGACTTATTTTCACTAGGTCAGGGGGATCTAAAGGTTTTTAATTTAGTATTCAAATTTTTCAAAATTTATAAAGTTTAATTTGTAAAGGATAAAAGGGATGCCTAGGTGGCTCAGTGGTTAAGTTCCTGCCTTCAGCTCAAGGCCTGATCCTGGAGTCCCGGGATCGAGTCCTGCATCGGGCTCCCTATATGGAGCCTGCTTCTCTCTCTGCCTGTGTCTCTACCTCTCTCTCTCTGTGTGTCTCTCATGAATAAATAAAGAAAAACTTTAAAAAATAGTAATTTTTAAAGGATGAAATAATACAATTATTCTTAGCAGCAAAACATAAAATTGGTAAATGGGAAATAAACATTTTTGAATGGTGTAAGAATCGTTTCAGGATCATCAAATAATGTGCTGTGCTTTCAAGTGCAACTTTGAATTTGGTACATTACACCAGAGTCTAATGTTCTGCATATTGTGTAATTCTGTGGGGAAAAAAAACAAACTTTAAATAATCAGTGATCTTTGTAAAAAATGTTTTAATTCTTTTCTGTTTAAAGTAGAATTCTCTATTTGTGTGGAATATGGATTTTTTTCTTAATTGCATTTTTGTTATTACTCATATAATATATACCAACATCAAAAGTCCTTTTCTTTACAGATTTTTTCCTCTGAAGAACAGTTTTAGAGTATTATTTGTATATTACTTAATAGCACTATAAAAAAGTTTCAGTGCATGTGTGATTATAACATGGTGATCGTTCAAAATGTGCCCTGAAGGTCCTGTAGAAACTAAACAGTCTTAAAAGGCAATATAAAAACAAAACTTCCTGTTATGAACTGACTAGACAGTTCCTTGTCTGGATGAAACTGTAATAGGAAAAATATAGTTGACAGAAGAGTTAAAGTAAATTTCATGTGCTGATGCTAAAAGGTAAAGAGGTGTTTTTTGGGTTTTTATTGTTTTTGGTTTTTTTCTTAAAACGAATTAAAAAAAACACTTTTAGTGTCAAAGAAATAATACATTTGATCTAAGTTTGGCTAAATTTAATTAAGGTGTTTGGCCTTATAAATTTGCTAGCATACTTTACAAGTCTATTGCCTGTTAACCCACAACCTCTATGTCATGGTGACCGTACGTTAGTATGCTAAAAAGAGGAGAATTCTTGGACTACCAGAGGAGTGAAATTGGCATCATTGTGTGACCCATATCTTGTATGTATTTGTGTCCTTCATGGACAATATTTAAATTTGATGTAGTTTGGGGAAACTAAAGCTGGAGTTTCTTGGGGATTCTGGTGATTCAGCAAAGGAAGTAAGACACATAGTTCAAGAATCACATTATTCTGTTTCCTCGTATGTCATATTTACACGTCAAACACATTAGTTGTGATGTAGCGCACTAGACTTAGTAAAGTGATTGCTTGTGGTCCCTGGTGATATCCTGAAGTCTCCATAAACATTTTATGTACTACTCTCTCCTCCAGCTGATAAGTAAGTGAAGAGAACTCCTATTCCCAAATGTCCATTTTGCATAAGAATGACAGGATGTGAGGGATAGATGAAGATTAATGAGATTGTATAATGTCAAGTTGACACATTGTCTTTAGATGGATGATGGTCTGGATTTCCTCAGCATTAAGAGACTTAAGAATAGCAAATAACTGAATTTTTATTGATGCCCAAATAATAAAGAGCCCAAACTCTAGGAGTTTATATTGTTCTTTGTTAGGCTTTTGTTTGTGTGGCCCTTTAGAAGAATATAATGTGCAATCCAAGGCATTTCATGCACTTGTGTCAAATATTAAGAAGTGGTCATGTCTTCTTTCCTAGGCATTAAAAAAACCTCAAAAGAGTTTGGTTTTATGAATATTTTTTAATTTAGTCATTTGGTTACTTTTAGTATCGGTACCTGGTATATAGTAGGCTTTCAATAATTATTACTACTGTAAAGTACATAGCCTATAAAGCTAGTTTTCTTATAGTAGTAAATTTGTAGAATTTTGAAAATTCTGCTCTGAATCCTCTATGGAAGATTGTTCAGTTGAAGAAAATTTTGAAAGTTGTGTAGAAATATTTAATAATTCAGAGTTCAGAATCATTTTCTAACTTAGTATGTTTAATTCATGGATATGATAAACTGGCATTAATTTCCTTCAGTTTTGCTGGGAGAGGAAATGTGCTTGATGGGGTAAATATGATATAACATTTTTATTTCTTAAATATTGCAAATTAAAAGTTGCTTTTATGGATATCTTTGTAACATGGGAACTTAATTAGCATATTCAGAAATGTCAGCAAATGAGAAACTAAACATATGTGGCTTCCAATTTTCAAGTGAATTGGGTTCTAAAAGTACCTTTAGAAGAAAAGGTACAGATATGTTTGTGGATGGCTTTTCTCCCTACCTTTCCTAGTCGTGCATGCCATTCTTTTAATATTACTGTTCTCAGCTAAGTTGGAACTCAAAAGCAAGCTGCTTAACCTAATAGACATTAAAATTTTAAATAAATCATAATTCTTTATTTTCTTGTATTTTAGGAAAAATGTTTACTAATCCTTAATATTGTTTATCAAAATGATGTGGAGTGTCTTAGGGGGTTATAAAGTGAGCTGCAGTGTAGTTAGGTCTGGGAGGCCTCCTCCAAGCTTATCTTCCAATTTCAGCTTTACCTTCATTTTATAGGACTTTCAGAAGTTGTTTTGTCATTATCAGAAGGTGTTTGTGTGTGTGTTTTGTTTTCTTAAGGCTTCAAGTGTTTTTACCATATCTATTACAGTAGCAGCTATAAGGGTTTCCACTTTGGGGATGGGAAAGATGACAAAAGAGAAGTCCATCAGAGGTTGTATGTATATATGGGTCATATCTCATTTAGATGCTAATAAGATAAAGGCTGTTTATCCCAGGGCTCAGCAAACTGGGCAGCTACTTGTTTTTATATCTCTCATGATCTGAAAATGGTTTTTATATATTTAAATTGTTGAATAATATGAAAAAGAATATTTTGTGAGCTGTAAAAATGAGATGAAATTCAAATTTTGATCTCCTTAAGTAAAACTTTACTGGAACATAATGACCCTAATTTGTTAATATAGTGTTTTCAACTTCATTTGTACTACTGTAGTAGAGTAGTTACAATACCGTAGAGTATTTATGGCCCATGAAGCCTAAATTATTTACCGCTTCGATCTTGACAGAAAAAGTTTACTGATCATTGATATTTTCTTTTTTTTTTCTTTTTTTTTTTTCATTGATATTTTCTTGTAAATTTTTAGAAGTTTAGTAATATCTCTTAATGTGTGTTTCATCCATGAGCCACAAAGTTTTTCTGAAGATTGTTTAAATATATTGCAGTAATTTTCTGGGGTGCCTGGGTGGCTCAGTAGGTTAAGCATCTGCTTTCGGCTCAGGCCATGATCCCAGGGTCTTGGGATGAAACTCCGTGTCAGTTCTCTGCTCAGTGGGGAACCTGCTTCTCCATCTCCTACTCCCCCTGGTTGTGTTCTCTCTCCCTCTCTCTCAAGTAAATGAAATCCTTTTAAAAAACCCTTTTAGTATTTAAACTTTTAAATATATTTTAGACTAAATAATTATTCTTTACAATTGAATAACTCACCAAAATCCATAAATCTAGAAATGCAGCTTTTTTAATTGTATGAATAATGTATTTCTTCATGGCATATTGAATCTTAAAGTTTTAGTGGCTTTTTTTTTTAACTTTTTTTTTTTAAGATTTTATTTATTTATTCATGAGAGACACAGAGAAAGAGAGAGGCACAGAGACATAGGCAGAGGGAGAAGCAGGCTCCATGCAGGGCGCCCAATGTGGGACCCCATCCTGGGCTCTAGGATCACACCCTGAGTTGAAGGCAGACCTTCAACCACTGAGCCACCCAGGCATCCCACCTTTTAGTTTTTTATAATTGTGAGTTGAATGCCCTTTTTGGTATTATTATAGGAATTTTTAGGCTCATATATTTAAATTTTGAGAAATTAAGTTTCTATGTTTAGATGTTTGGCAAATAATATTTGATATCAACATGCAAATAGGAGTGCATTTAGTCTTCTGTTAGAATAAATAACACTGTACATATTGCCCTTGACACCCAAGTGTAAAAGAAATTAATTTCAATTCTTTCAAGATCAGAGAGAACTTGGAAGGCTTTGATAGTCTGGTTAACTTTCTGATACATTGACTGCCCCTCACCCCATTGTAAAATTTCTAATCATCATTTCTCCATCTTTTGCTTATTCACCCTATACTAATGGGGCAGGTACTTATTAATTCATGAAATAGAGCACTCCCTCTTTGTCTCAGACTATTTTTAGGATTTTGTTGTTCTCCTGAACCAGCTGCTATGTGTCTCCCCAAAGCTTCAACATACCAGCCAGAGTTCTCTAAAGAACAATTTTTAGTCCTTCTTCTAGTATGGTTCTTTATGTTTGAAAACTATTATGTGTCTTATCTTTATATTCTATCTCACCAATTAGTCTTCTCTTCTCCAGACTTGACATCTTGTTTTATTTCATCTTTGGCATTCTTGTCCTTTTTTCCCCCTCTAAACTGTTGTCCATTTGTTGCTTTCTCTCTGAAATTATGGCATCCACAAATGAATATACTGTAATAGGTTGTGGTCTGATCAGTACCAGAGTTTAGTGAGTCACTTAATGCCTTTAATCTGAATACCATGTCTTCTGCTAATGCATTCCAGCATTGTGGTAGTTTATTTGCCAGCTGAATCACACTGTGGAGTGCTGTTGAATTTAAAGTCATCAAGAAAAAACAAAAACAAAACCAAGAAGCCCAAGTCTTTCCTCAGAGTTTTCTGTTAAGTTATAGCTTCCCTGCCTTGGGCTTGTGTTATTAATTTGATTTAAGTCTTAGAAGTTGAGACACACTGCGATCAGATACAGAGGTCTTCCTTCAAGTTCAGCTCCTCTGAGCTTTTCCTACTTTTCATATGCTTTCCAGAGATTTGTTTTCCTTTTTTTTTTTTTAAAAGAGATTTATTTATTTATTTATGATAGACAGAGAGAGAGAGAGAGAGAGAGAGAGAGGCAGAGACACAGGCAGAGAGAGAAGCAGGCTCCACGCTGGAAGCCCGATGTGGGACTTGATCCCAGGTCTCCAGGATCGCGCCCTGGGCTAAAGGCAGGCACCAAACCGCTGGCCCACCCAAGGATCCCCAGAGATTTGTTTTCCTAAGTCCCAATAGTTTCTGCCAGCAGCTGCTAGAGCTTTAGGCCTTAGAAATAGAGGAATTAATTTTATTAAATTCATCATATTAGATCTGATAGATATAATTTGTCAAGTGTGGGATTCTATTTCTGCCACTCTATGTGTGTCTTACATCTATTAATAGCAGAGGTATAATATATCTTAATTATCAAGAAGAATTTCTGTAGTTTTTTGACTTTTGAAAAATAACCTATATAATTTAAGAAAGTAAAATATACCTAATTTACCTTAAGAATACATATTCTGAAATGCTTTCTGTTTTCTCCAATGGAAATAGGCAAAATTTAAATTACATTCAATGAAATTTAGAAATGAAATTATTTTAAAGTATTTTTTTTATCTTTAAAACAATGCTGAAACATGTGGTTAATGTCCTCATCACTTACCTCCACTTTTATAGCTGCAGTTTCAAGAATTTGTGATGCTAGAAGTATTGTATTGTATGAGGAGCTGTGTAATTTTCTTCTTTGAGCATTTTATTTATAGCATTTTGGGCACAGGCCTTCCCAAATCTTAACATTTCTAGATGAGTTTTTGGAGTATGTATAGCATCGGAGAGGGGGCTTTTGCATCATGTAAGTAGTTTAACTGGAGAAATGGGTCTAGAGGAAAAGGAGGTTGGCACATGTAACGGATGGCAAAGATGATAGGAATTAGAATGTTATATATAGAATGTAAGAGAAAGGCTAGGAATTGATGGTGAGAAATGAGCAATGGGGAAAATGAGGCAGACAGACACAGATTTGGGGATCTTTGTTTCTATTCCTAGCTCTGTTGCTAACAAACTATGTATCCTTTGAAATTATTTAGCCTCTCTGGACCATTATTTCTGTGCCTGTCAAGAATGTACTAGATAATCCCGGATATATGGTTTACATCCAAAAATTCTCTTATGTTGTGACTTAGAGACAGAAAATAATAGATTTTCCAAATGTTGCATAAAAGGATACTATTTACCAAACAAATTTCTGAGGGTTTTTTTGGGGGTGGGGGCTTTTTCAGGTGTCACCTCCCCAAACTTTCATGTTACTGAAAAGTTCTTTTCTTCAAACATGTTATAAAGCAAGCAAATATCCAGGTGTGCAAAAATGGCTTTTCTTTTTAACCACTTGATTGTCAGAAAAAGGGTGAAAGCCATAAATCAGCCTTAAGGCTGCTGTTGTGTAATAAAAACTATGGTTGACAGTTGAAGAACACCTTAACTTTTTCACTGAAAATTTATTACTCTTAGAAAAAGGAAAACTTGTTGAACCGCATATTTTCTCCTTTCACACATGTCTGATCAGTGTTACAATATCTGTAATGTTTTGGTCCATTTAATATGCTGTTTTTTAAAACTTAAAGTAAGAATAATTTTGAATTAAAGCAGAAATGTCTAAACATGTGATTATTTAAAGTTGAGTCACTTTTAAATTTGAAAAAGCTTCTTCACATGTATTTTTAATGCTCCTAGGATCTCATATTTGATGTTCATTGTAGCCAAGAACCAAATCTGAAGCCCTGTATTGAATGTTGTAAAGTCATTTGTAGAAGGGCCAATATGGCGATTATTTTTAAAGTGCATAGAGAGAATTGATGATAATGTACCATTTCTGTGCCTGGCATTCTATTCAGATGTGTATCTGTGTGTGTACATGCGCCTTTGGAGGGGGTGTACAAAAGTATCAGAGAGGGACATGTAATAAAAGAAAACTTAGTTCTTTTCTTTAGGATATGTACTATCTAATTTGAAATACAGGTAAATTTTGAAGTATTATCATAAAGCATGCACAGTCTAAGCCTTGATTGCAGTGTTGTACTGGCGTATAATCTATGTAGATTGGATCTTAGATCTAATAGCCTTTGGTCTCTATCATGTGTTGGTCTCTATTTTACAATGAATTTGGTATTGCAGTTACCCTGTTTTGACACAAGGTGGTGATACTTATCTGAAATGTTTTCCCAGTACAGTATCTGCCGCCTTCACAGGTTTCTCCTCCTCCATCCAGAAGACAGCTTAAGAAAATAGGTGGAACTGGCTTTGCTTTAAAAAACAATAGATGAAGTGTGTGTGTGTGTCCTACTGTATATAACTTACGTAACAAATAATGATTTAAAATTAAGTGTAGGCTATGTAAGTTTGAGTTGGGATAAGGTAGGAACATTGAGAAAAGGGAAAGTTGAACAGTAGAGAGAGAACTAGCAGTCATTGGGTACACACTAGGCACCCAGTGTGTGCTGAGTGATTTGCTTACAATCTCTGATTCTAGTCAAATATAAGCATATATATTTTATGTAATACCAATGTATTGCTTAGCTCAATAAAATGTGCAGTATTAGTGCTGTGTGTGTTCTCTCTTGTAAAAACTGTGGTGTACCTTCAGCCTATGTAGTAGCTTTTTTCCTATAGTTTTTTTTTTTAATTTTGTTTATTTATTCATGAGAGACACAGGGAGAGAGGCAGAGACATGGGCAGAGGGAGAAGCAGGCTCCCTGTGGGGAGCCTGATGCAGGACTTGATCCCAGGACCTCAGGATCACGACATGAGCCAAAGGCAGATACTCAACCACTGAGCCACCCAGGTGCCCCTTTCTTTTCATAGTGTAAGTGAAGTTATCAACCTTTTTAAATAAAAAATTTCTTATATAGTTAAATATACACTTATATTAATATATAGCAATTTTACTCATAGATATTTATCCAAAAGAAATGAAAACAGTTGTCTACACAAAGACCTAAAAGTGAATATTTATAGCAGTTTTATTCATAATAACTAAACAGTCCCAAATATCTATTAATTGATGAACGGGTAAAGAAATTCGAATAAGGCACAATGAAGTACCACTTAGCCGTAGAAAAGGAAACATTATTTCTAATATATGCAGTAAGATGGGAGAATTTTAAAAGCATTATGCCAGGTGAATGAAGCCAAACACAAAAGGTTACAGGATATACTGACTGATTCTGTTTATGCAACAATCTAGAAAAGGCAGGACCACGGGGACAGAAATCAGATCCAGGAGTTGCAGGGGGAAGGGATTGACCACAAAGTGCCATGAGGAAACTTTCGATGATGATGAAAATATTTTACATTTTGGTTGTGGTGGTGATTATAGGACTATATGTGTTTGTCAGAACCCTTCTAACTATAAAACTAAACATGGTAAATTTTACAGTATGTAAAGCGCGGACCTCAATAAACCTGAGCATTAAACGCACTTGAGAAAAACTTTTTAATCATAAATGCAAAGGAAAATGTCTGCTCTGCTTCAGCAACAGTTCCTCTTCACTCAGAGATAAAGCATTTTGCACCTCAGTTCTTTCCCAGCCTTCGCCTATCTTTTGATAATCCATTTACACAGACCTGTCACTGCTGTACTAGGCCCAGAACATCCTAGCAAAGATTTTGCTTTCAAACATTGCTACCCAGGTTTTAGTGCAGAAGGAAGTAGAATTTTAGTGCTAGAAAGATTCTTAAAGAATTTGGCTGACAAACTAGAGATTTTATAAATGAATCTTTTAGAGAAGTTCTTCAATAATAAAAGTTGTTTTGCATATGTTAAGGACAGTTTCCAGTCTGGTTCTTACTGTAATAAAGTATAGCTAAAATTATGAAAATACACTTTTATACCTCCTTCCTCCCCTCCTCCTTGTGCTAGATTATACTTCTGTCCCCTGGAAGGGACAGTGCAGGAGAACCAGACAAGTGCTTTGGATCATTATGTTGTATATCAAGTAATAGTGTTTACTTTTTAGCACTTTTCAGTCTATTAAGCCAGTAAAATCTATGGCCTGACGGTTACATGTTTGTTGACAGACTTATTTAGAAGTATATTTTGTTATGGAAAAAATGATAAGCCACTTATAATACTATTACCTTTTGGAAATCTTGATTCGAAGTTTTTTTTTAATTAATGTGCAAAAAAAAGAGTATTAGATGTAATAAAAGCAAGAGATAGTATATTTTACTGAAGTAGAAAGGTGAAGAAAATTGAATGTTAATGTATGAGAAGCACACTTAGGATACTTCTCAATATTTAGGAGTATTTCATTAGTTTCATATTTTCAGGCTTGATGATGTACTTGTTTCCTCTTGAGAAAGTATAGATGTGTTTTTTCAAAGGCTGGTAGAAGGCTGATTAGTTTATTAAAAATATTATCCTGTGTGGTAGTCACTATTATTGCCCCTGTTTTCCTGCTGAGGAAACTGTTCCTTAGAAAGATTTAGTAAATGGCCTAATTCAGTAGAGCTGGCAGTTTAACAAATCCAGGCAGTTCAATTTCAGACTTCATACTTTAAACCACTAAACTAAATTAATTCTTAAAGTCTTGCTAATGTTTTTGATTGTATATTTAATATTTTGATCACCTTATGCTTTGTGTTAATAAATAAACTTGAATTCAAACTCTGATGTTTGCATTGCATTCAGATGACTGCTAGGACTCTGTGTATGTGTTCTCTCTCATAAAATCTATGGTGTACCATCAGCCAGTGTAGTAGCATTATTCACAGTTTAAGTGAAGTTATCAATTTTCACTTAAAAAACAGAAAGAGAGAAAGGAAAAGAGGGAAAGGAGAAAAGGAAGAACTGGAATTTGTGTGTGTTATTGTTGTAGCTATGTTTTATTTGATTTAGTTGGTTAGAATTGAAAAAGTAAGCAATTTATTTTTATATTCCTAGGAAAATTTAACAGAAGATGTAAAGCAGTTAAATAGATACAGAATAAACTAGCAGAGATTAGAAAACTTCTGTGCTCTCTGCATATTTTTGTAAAGTTTTATTGGAACACAGCCATACCTATTGTTGCATAGACTGTTTGGCCAACAAGATAAAAATATTTGCTATCTGGCCCTTAAGAAAAAGTTTGCCAACCCTTGAACTAAATTTTGTATCAGAACTATTCAGATAAACTGTTTATAGTCATCCACCAGATATTTATTGAGCACCTGCTACGTGCGAGGTAATATTCTAGGTGATAGGCAAAAACAAACATGTCCTACAATATGATTGACTTTCTTTTTTATTAATAATTACAGCACAGGTTATTGGGAAATGCTCATAAGATGAATCTCATTTGTCTGAACCAATATTAATACTGCACCTCTTAGGTAGTGACTATATTAATTATCTGATACTATTGATGCTCCAGCTCCTCTTCTCTGTCTGGTTCTTCTTTTTTTTTTTTTTTTTTTTTAAGATTTTATTCATTCATGAGAGAGAGAGAGAGAGAGAGAAAGAGAGGCAGAGACACAGGCAGAGGGAGAAGCAGGCTCCACACAAGGAGCCCGATGTGGAACTCGATCCTGGGACTCCAGGATCACACCCTGAGCAAAAGGCAGGCGCTAAACCACTGAGCCACCCAGGGACCCCCTCTGTCTGGTTCTTCTGATCTCCTTTTATACTACTCAGTTTTTCTATAGTACTTACTACCATATAATTTACTTATTTATAGCATTTATTGTTGCTTGTCTTCCCATGTTAGCTTCATAAGGACAAGGATTTTTGTTTACTGATTTATCCAAGTGCCTAAAACTCATAGTAAGCAGTTAGTATGAAAGAAACCTGCCTTACATATTCTTATTAGTTGTATCAGTGCATTTGGAAAATGTCAGCCTTTTTCATGTCAGCTATAATTTTGCTGATTTAAATGAAAAAAAATTGCTGAGCTAGCTTGTATATCTTTTTAACTTGTTTTATATGTTCTTCATTGAGAAAACTAGTATTTCTCACTTTTTTTTACCTCCTCATTTTAGCACCTGTAATAGACTGTTTATGTGGTTTTTTGGGGAGAGTGATAAATATTTAGTAAAAGATGTTTTGGGTAGTTCAGTAATATATTTATTGAGTAGAAAAATGCACACTTAAGATCAAAGCTTATGTTAACTATTCCAATGGCCTTGTGGAAGTAATGTGGGTGCATGTTTAATCACCATTAAAATAATTGAGAATAATTTCTTATAAAACTTCTTTCTTTTAGTCATATTCATGAGCATATTTTAGTGATAGTTAATTGCTCTGCCTACATAGTTTGCAGAATCGGTAAGGGGAAGAGTGTTGTGCAGCCAAGTTTCCATATGTTAATATTTCACATCCACATTTGTGACCTAAACCTGCATCCCTTTAGACAGTGAGAAAAGCCAAATGTTCTCATAAGTACCAAGGAGTTTCTTCATGGAAAAGAAAGAAATAAAAATGTAGTTCAAACAAAGGTATAATGTGGATGTTAAGTATTATAGATAGATCTATCTACATAAACGTGAATATATTAATATATGCTTTTTTTTTTAATTTTTTTTTTTTTATTTATTCATGATAGTCACAGAGAGAGAGAGAGAGAGAGGCAGAGACACAGGCAGAGGGAGAAGCAGGCTCCATGCACCGGGAGCCCGACGTGGGATTCGATCCCGGGTCTCCAGGATCGCGCCCTGGGCCAAAGGCAGGCGCCAAACCGCTGCGCCACCCAGGGATCCCAATATATGCTTTTAATGCATTTAATTGTAGGATTTTTTCTTCAGTATTATATTGAAGGAAAAAATAAAATACAAAATTGAATATATGCAGGGAATAAAAAATCCAGACATATAGCTGATAACAATTATTACCATTTTTAATTGAGCAGGGATACATCATTTAATACTAATGACCCTGCAAAGCAATATTTCTGTTTACATTTGAAGATCAGGAAATTGATATTCAGAAAGATTAAATAGCTTGCCATGGTTCAAGAACTAATAAGTCATAAAGGCAGTATTGTAAGACAGGGCTTCCTGTCTCTAAATATCTTATTTTTTATCCTACAGCATGTTGATTTTTCATATATTGTCATGCTGTGCTACCACATGACTATATTTTATATCCATATTTGTTTAAAAATTTTATATTTTATAATACACTATATACTTTTTTAAACTTTTTACCATTGTTTTATTATTTATTTACTTTTTATTTTTTAATCTTAATTCCAGTATAGTTAACATTAGTGTTATATTAGTTTCAAGTGTACAACATTAGTGATTCAACATTCTATACATTACTCAGTGCTCATCATGATAGGTGTACTCTTAATTTCCTTCACCTATTTCACCCATTTCCCTACCGATCTCCCCTCTGGTAACCATCAGTTCTCCATAGTTAAGTCTTTGGGTTTGTTTCTTTTCTTTGTTGTTATTTGTTATTCATTTGTTTTGTTGCTTAAATTCCACATATGAGTGATATTATATAGTATTTGTCTTTTTCTGATTTATTTCACTTTACATTATACCCTGTAGATCTGTCCATGTTGTTGGAAATGGCAAGGTTTCATTCATTTTTTGACTAAATAATATTCCTGTGTGTGTACCATATCTCTTTATCCATTCTTCAATCGATGAGTTGCTTCTGTAATTTGGCTATTGTAAATAATGCTGCAGTAAACATAGGGGTGCATATATCTCTTCAAATTAGTGTTTTTGTATTCTTTGGGTAAATACCCAGCAGTGAGATTACTGTATCAAAAGTAATTCTTTTTTTTTTTTTTGTTTAAGATTTCGTTTATTTGACAGAGGGAGAGGGAGAGAACACAACAAGGGGAATGGCAGGCAGAGGGAGAAGGAGAAGCAGGCTCTCCACTGAGCAGAGAACCCGATGTGGGGCTTGATCCCAGGATACATGGATCATAATCTGAGCCAAAGGCAGGTGCTTAACCAACTGAGCTACCCAGATGCCCCAATAATTCTACTTTTAATTTTTTGAGGAGCCTCCATACTTTTTTCCACAGTGACTACACCAGTTTGCATTCCCACCAATAGTTGTGCAAGAGAGTTCCTTTATCTCCACATCCTCGCCAACACCTGTTGTTTCTTGTGTTTATTTTAGCCATTCTGAAAAGTATGAGGTGATACCTCATTGCAGTTTTGATGATTAATGATGTTAAGCATCTTTTCATGTCTGTTGGCCATCTATATGTCTTCTTTGGAGAAATATCTATTCACATCTTCTGCCCATTTTATTTGGATTATTTGTTTTTTGAGTCTTGAACTGTATAACTTCTTTATATATTTTGGAATCAAACCCATTATTGAACATGTCATTTGCAAGTGTCTTTTCCTTGGGGTGCCTGTGTGGCTGTCTCTTAAGTTTCTGCCTTTGTCTCAGGTCACGATCCGAGGGTCCTGGGATCAAGCCCCATATTGGACTCCCTACCGAGCAGGATTGCCTGCTTCTCTCTCTCCCTCTGCCGCTGCTTTTTTTTTTTCTCTCTCTCTCTCAAATAAATATTTTTAGAAATTACATTAAATCTGTAGATTGCCTTGGATTGTATGGACATTTTGACAATATTTGTTCTACACTACATAGTTTTAAAATTTAAAATTTAATTATGTAGTATGCTTCTAAATAACCTGAGGAGAGTGTTATACAAAAGAAAATGGTTTACTAATTCCAGAGAAAGAGTAAATACCTTTTATCATTTTAAAGTTAAAACCATTGCCGTCCAATTTTAACCTGACATATATTCTTTCATTTTTACCTGTCTCATCCTCACTTTATTAGGCCTTATATAGCCATGTACATACAGGCATAAATCACCAACATGATTTTTCAATTTTGTTTTTGTTTAAAATGTTTAATGATTCAAAAAATTTTAAATAAGAGTTTTGTACATACAGGAATTACCCAAAGAAGATCTTTATTACATTAGTCAATTGATGAAAAAACTGGGATGTTATATGATACTTTTATCACTGTAATCTATTTTGTTCATATCATTAATCAGGATTAGCATGCCATGTTAGCCAGGAAATTGAGATAACTTCATTTTGCAGCCCTTAACATAAGATTCTCTTCTAGTTCTTCTAAATTCACATGTTTAGTTCTAAGAATGAATACTTTGCTTCATTAATGTTTTCTTTTTTTAAAGCATTAAGAAATAATGTATTGTTTTCACCATGATTTGAGGATATGTGATCTATGAACCCTGTGTTCTGATTCAGTATAGAATTTTATATTATCTGGTTAGCATAGACAACTAAATTTGTGAATAGCCTTCAGATTTTACTTTTAATAAGACAATGAAAAGGACTCATTAAGCTTTTTATTTGATGAAAAGCTGAGAAGCCACAGGGCAGTGAAAGAAGTAGCATTTCTAATAAAGATTATATATTAAAATCTTGTGGTGACTTATGAAAAAGAGCATTAGTCTCGAAAAATTAGGAAACTTAACTTTAAGTAGTGTATTTAATTCTGTAACTTTCAAATGACTCCCTATGGCTGCCTCCCGTTCCTACTTCTTACCACAAATTTAACTTTTCCCCTTTTATAGTAGATTATGAAGCCAGGAAAGAGTAAAACATCAATTATAATATATAGTGAAGATGTTTTGTACATATTTAAACATGATATAAATGTTAGTTCTTATTATAATTATTATAATACAAGGACCTTATGAATACTATTCCTTAATACCAAAAATTTCTATAAATTTATATGTATTGCATAAATGAATGAATGAATGAATTAATTAATTAATTTTGGGCCCTGGACTCCTACTAAATTATTTAGAACCTCCCTTGGAATGGAATATCTTCCTCCTTGGTTTTGAAAACATTAAATTAAAATGTATCTTAGGGGTGGTTGGGTGGCTCAGTCAGGTAAATATCTGACTCTTGATTTCAGCTCAGATCATGATCTCAGGGCCTTGGGATTGAGCCCCACATTGGGCTCCACACTCAGCATGGAGCCTGCTTGAGATTCATTCTTCTCTCTCTCTCTCTACCTGTCCCTCCCTCTGCTCAGGTATATTCAATCTTGTTCTCAAATAAATAAAGTCTTTTTTAAATAAATGTATCTTAATGTTGATATTTAGCTATTTTCTATAATTGTCAAAAAGAATATACAGTCCTTCAAAAGACAGATAAGGAGATAGAGAAAAAAACACGATGAGCTACATTATTAATTTTTGTTTGTTTTATGTGCTCCTCAGTTCACTGAGATTAAAATTTAGACATTGATACAGTCCTCTTTTAAGTTAATGTGAGTGTTTCATATTGGTGCTCTCTATATCAGGCAGTAATACTGCCCAATATAGTTCTTGATTTAAGGATGTGATTTTTTTTTTTTGATAGTCTAAGTTTCACAGGACTTAAATGATACCTAAATATAATTATGTTCATTATTCAGATTTCAGTTTCTTTTCTTTTTGTTTAAATGGTTGGCTAAAAGTTACAAAATATGGAGGATAGAAACTTCAATAGAGAATAGAAAATTTTTTTAGTTCTCTTTTATCTGTTTCTCAAACATTAACATTTTTTTTGTTTGTTTCCAGTGTTTTAAAGGTCCTTCCAAAATGTCGCTAGGGTAAAGAAACTCTGTTTATTAGATTTTTCCTACGTGCTTTATTTTCTTGATATTTATATTTTGCGGAAGGAATTTGCCACTTACTTTTGATAAAGTTAGTAAGTACATGTATGGTATCTTTAGAATCTGTTTCTTGGATTTAGAGGATAATCTGAATATTAGATTTCAAAAGGTTTATATATAAATGGCTTTTGGTGGTCAAATCTGATTTGTAATTAATCCACTATAATTTAGTTGCCAGGGGCTGATGAGGAGTCATTCACATATTTGTATTTTCTGTTTCACATATTTATATATATTTGATGATTGTTATTTTTTTCTCTAATGTGTTCTGAACTTCAAGGAATTAAGGCTCTGTGTAAATACTTATCTTTGTGCATTTTGTTACATTTATATTCATTGGTTTTGAGTAATTTACGTATAAATGCACATTTTAAAAAATGGTCATTCTAAAGCTTGTGGTCTTTGCTAGGAAGATGATTTACATGCACGGAGAAGGTTGCTTGCTTTACTATTTATCATTTTCCCAGACAAATCCATGGAGACAGGCTGCTGATAGGATAGGAGAAAAACAACAAAAACAAATACAGTGCTTTGGCCTGGAACTGAATTGTATTATCTGTGCTGTCAGCTAGAGTCTTTGCTCACTTACCCAGACAATCTCCACTGGGATTAAAACTTCCCTCTGCATTATTGATAGCCTTTAGTATACTGCAGCCTCATGTCCAGTTTAAAAAAAAAAAAAATCTAGTTATAAACAGTTTGTAATAGCTTGCAAAATCATCACCAGTTCAATCTTTGAGGAAAATAATAATGCTGATGAATCAAGCAGGTATATCATAATTAAATTGCTAATCACCTGGATTTCAGTTTTAGTTTCCACATATAGCTCCTCACAACCTCCAACTTTGGGCCTGATTTGAGCACATATAGTGATGGGTGTACTGGTAATTCAACTTATTTTTTTAGGACATTTCTTTTTTTTTTTTTTTTTTAGGACATTTCTTTAAAAAATACAAAAATGTAAGAATTCTAATTCTGCATCAAGATTTAGAAGGATAGGATTATAGGTACAAAGAATAACAAAAAGAAAAACCTCAGAAAATTCTAAACCAAACAAAACCAGTTCAAACCAGCTTCTTCATCAAGCAGTGAATGTCTGAACTATCTAGGAAGTTGATTATCTGTTCTTTTCTTAAAGATTTCTGCTAATAAGGATTTTATAACCTTCTGTGGTTCTCAACCTGACAATTTTTCTCCCCATCCCACCCCCTAACATTTGGCAGTATCTGAAGACAGTGTGGTTGTCACAAATGGATGGATGATACTGACTTCCTTTTTTTTTTTTTTTTTTAAGATTATTTATTTATTTATTCATGAGAGACACACACAGAGAGAGAGGCAGAGACACAGGCAGAGGGAGAAGCAGGCTCCATGCAGGGAGCTCGATGTGGGACTCGGTCCGGGGACTCCAGGATCAGGCCCTGGACTGAAGGCGGCGGTAAACCCGCTGAGCCACCTGGGCTGCCCGATACTGACTTCCAATAGGTAGAGGCCACAGATAGTTCTGAACAACTTACATATAACGTACAGGAGAGCTCTGACAACAAAGTATCATCCAGTCCCAACGTCAGATCTGAAGTTGAGAAACCCTGCTCTCAAGCATGGATTTTTTTAATCTTGACAGGAGTTTCATTTTGACAGGAGTTTCTTCAAATGAATAGCCCCATAGATGTTTATAGTGTTTATAGGGAGAGTTTGTCTTACTCGTTTGAGTTACTAATAAGAGAAATAAGAGGCTTTAGACATTGACTTGGGGACTTTCGAACATGGTAAACCAAACATTCCTTAAAAGTGTTCATGGAGACAATATGCTGATTTCATGATATAAAGAAATGGAAAATAGTCCTGTTTCATCATAGAAGGACATTAGAGGGGCAGCCCCGGTGGCGCAGCGGTTTAGCGCCGCCTGCAGCCCGGGGTTTGATCCTGGGGACCCTAGATCAAGTCCCACATCAGGCTCCCTGCATGGAGCTTGCTTCTCCCTCTGCCTGTGCCTCTGCCTGTATCTCTCTCTCTCTCTCTCTCTCTCTCTCTCTCTCTCTGTGTGTGTCTCTATGAATAAATAAATAAAATCATTTAAAAAAAAAAAGGACATTAGAAATTTTGTGGGTTTTTTTTTTTTTTACCTTCACAAATATTAAAGGAAAGTTCTACTTTGTAGGAGGTAGGATTATATAAAATTATTTCTATATTGGTGAATTAAATCAGTTAATAAAAAAGTAATCACAATATGTAAAATTATTTTGGTAAAATACTCCGTAACATGAAGCTCTGAATTCATTTCTTAGATGTGACTGTTGGTAATTTATTATATTGGCTAAGCCTCAGTTAACACATCTAGAAATTCAGGTGGTTATTTTAAACTTTTCTGATGGATATTTACTAATTTCTATTTGGTAATTTGTATTGACACTAAAGGGTTTTTTTTTTTTCAGATGAATCGAAAGAATTGTCCAATCTTTGGTTGATGGCTGGCCTCAATATAAGGAATAGGCATGCCCTTGTTCATTTCTCAAATGGAGTACAACAGTACTTCCATTCATTTTTATATTGTCTACTCAATCATAATAATTTGCAGTAGAAAGAAGTATATGTAACCACACATGTATAAACACAAACACACCTAGTGACTTAGTGGTGGTAGGAAAGTTAGAGACTAACAAAAAGTGTTTATTTACATTTGCTTCCAGAGATTTAGGTTTTGGGAACCTGACCTGGGATCCAGGGCATGTCCATAACAACCATTGAGGTTCATGGAAGAAGTACTACGTGAGGTTCATGGAAGAAGTACTACTTCTACTATGTAGAAGACTACATATAGTCTCTAAAGATATTTGATAATATTCCATCTCATCCCCAGACATTGGGGACTAAATGTGATATTCTTAAACCTACTATATTAAAAAAAATACAGTTGATTTTATTTTTCGAACAATCACGTTATCTTCTATGCCACCCACACCCCATTAATGAACTGAATGCATACTGTGGAAAACGTCATGCTTTTTGTAAAGGAGAGGGTGAAAAAGTACAGCTTGAAGTAAAAACTCATAGCAAATCATTTTACCTTTGTTTACATATTTAAGAAGTTGTCTTGTTGGTGGAGACAGACAGGAAATCTGCATTCTGTCACCACCAAAAGTCCTCTTAGGGTTTTTGTTTTGTTTTGTTTTTTAAATAAAGAGACCAGCCACAGCTATATTAGTATAGAAAAAAATTCAAAGAAATTGGAGCTCAGCTAGAGGTGAAACATATAAAGTTAATTGCAATTAGAGACTGTAATATATAAAATAAGCTATTTTATGACTAATAGAGAGCAAAGAAATAAATTTCATTATTCTCTATACTTCTAAAGAATATTTGTTAAGATATTTTGAATTGGTAATATATATTAAATGTTCAAAGATCAAATCTGTAGAAAGATATATATAGTGATACTTTACGCCCACTTTTGCATCCCATTCTTGTCTCCCTCACCTCATTTGTTTATTAGTCTTTCTTCTTCTAATGTTCTAATACAAGCAAATATGTATATTTGTTTGTTTACAATACCCATATTCCCCAAAAATATAAGATGTAGGAAACTATGCATATGCTGTCAAGTGCTTTGCTTTTTTCATTTAGTACCATATCTTGGAGAACTTTCTTTTTCAGTATATGGGTATTTTCCGCATCCTTTTGTAGGTTGCATATGCACAGAACTACATACTTATAGTCCCCTATTAGCAGACACTTAGACAGTTGCCAGTCTTTTGCCATTACTAACATCCTTACTCAAGTGTTATTTTGTAGTTGTATAGGTTCTAAAGTTGGGAGTACTATTACTGTGCTAAAGGGTACATGCTTTTATAATTTGGATAGATGGTGCCTTGTTACCTTCTATAGTGGTTCTACCATTTTTCTTTTTCACCAGTAATTTTTAATGTGTCAAGATTTCCAGGTTGGTAATTTTCAGGTAGCTGCTGGTTGATAGCCAATAGTTAGCTGAAAAAAAAAATCAAAAGAAAAATTATTATTATATCTTAGGTAAAATTTAATGATTTTCCTTTAATATAGACTTTTAAATGTTTTTCAAAGATTTCTTTTTTTTTTTTTTAAGATTTTATTTATTTATTCATGACAGACACAGAGAGAGAGGCAGAGACACAGGCAGAGGGAGAAGCAGGCTCCATGCAGGGAGCCTGATGTGGAACTCGATCCTGGAACTCCAGGATCATGCCCTGAGCCAAAGGCAGATGCTCAGCCACTGAGCCACCCAGGAGTCCCTAATATAGACATTTAAATATGCGTTAATTTGCTATTCATTTGTTTCAGGGCAAATGAGTTTCTTTGAGAATAATCCACTGACTGGAGTTCCATGATACTAAACTTCACTGTATTGATTTCAGTGTTTGACTTTTATATAGTGAGAACTTAGGGCACTCTGAGTTTCCTCATTCTTTTACAGATGTTCTGTTTATACCAAAATAGTTATTTTAGTTATTCGCCTTCATTGAATTTTCCTAAGCATTTGCCTTGGTTTTTATAGACATAGTCATGTTCTTATAACAGTCATGTTCTTATATTTTACTGGTTCATATAACATTTATTTACATCATATTATTTTAATATTAAATAACTGCTAAGCTAGAATTTTTGAATCAGGATTTCTTAATTGTTTTTGTTCACTAATGTGTCATTGTGCTTTTAATCTTCTGGCCATATTAAGTGCTCAGTAAATACTTATTGAATAGAAGAGAGGCAGGAAAGAGGAAGTGTGGGAGGAGACTAAACTAATTTTTGCTGTACACCCAGAACAATAGAGCAAAGGTTAGGTGAGGAGGAGGAAGTGGGGGCATAGCAGAGGTAATCTTATCGGCCAGCAATATTTAGCCTGCCATGGCAAGTACAATCATGTATTGGAAAATTAAGACTTAAGATTTTACAATTAAGAATTAAGATTTTCCCTGTGCATCATCATGAATATACCATATTCATATACCATTTTACTACTATTTACTTTATATTTTTCTTCAATTAATATTTAAACACTTCAGTAAATTTAATGAATAAGAATCATTTATATCTCCCTAAAAGGGATGCTTGCCATAAATAAAAACAATGGTAAAAATTAAATACAATGAGAACAAAACATTGCTATTAAATGCAAGTTAAGTGTGATCTTTGCAGAGAGCTCTAAGTGAAACAAGATTAGCAAGTGTTATGTGCCCCCCCAAATACATGAAAAAAAAAACAAAAAAAACAGAGAGAGAACCACAGAGCACAAGAACAAAGATAATGCAGAAAGGGTAAAATGTTAATAATAGGTGAATTTGAATAAAGGTTATGTAGGAGTTCTGTGTACTCTTATTCTTACAACTTTTTTTTTTTTTTTTTAAGATTTTATTTACTTATTCATGAGAGACAGAGAGGGAGGGAGGTAGAGACAGAGGAAGGAGCAAGCGCCCCATGGAGCAGGGAGCCAGATACAGGACTCAATCCCAGGACGCTAAGAATCACAACCTGAGCTGAAGGCAGACACTTAACTGAGCCAACCAGGTGCCCCTATTCTTACAACTTTAATGTGAATTTGAAATAATCTCTAAAAAAGAAATTTAATATATACAATGGAATATTATTTAGCCATCAAAAAAGTCAAGTCTTGACATTTCCAGTGATGCGGGTGGAACTAGAGGTTATTATTTTAAGCGAAATAAGTCAATCAGAGAAAGACAGTTATATAATTTCACTCATATGTGGAATTTAAAAAAATAAACAGAGGAGCATAGAGGAAGGGAGGGAAAAATAAAATAAAATGTATTCAGAGAGGGAGACAAACCATAAGAGACTCTTAACCATAGGAAATAAATTTAGGAAAGGGGTAACAGGGTGGTGGGCATTAAGGAGGACACGTGATCTAATGAACACTGGGTGTTATATACAACTGATGAAGCACTAAATTCTACTTCTGAAACTAATAACACACTATATGTTAATTAATTGAATTTTAATTTTAAAATGCAAAAAATAAGTGATATACAGATAAAGTAAATTTGGATAACTAAAAAATAATCCTTGAATATCGGGGAATTGAAAAGGGAATAAAATTTTAATATTATTTATTTAATGTATCCATGTATCATCTAAAAACATTTCAGGTTGTTGGAGTCATTCCACTCCTCCAGAAATATTATGCTAGATGATCTCTAGGGTCCTTTCTGGTTCTTATGTTCAGTGTCAAAGTATACATTGTATTAAGGCAGCATAATTAAAGCTACATACACTCCCATTTCAGTATTTCAGTGAGTAACATTACGGAGGCTCAGAATGAGGTAAGGCTATTGTTAGGAAAGATAGCCTGAATGGGTTAAAGAGTAGAAGTAGCTTAGGAAGAAAACCCTGGACTGTTACAGTTGTGAGAAAGAAAAATATTAGGTCAGAAAGCTTTTGAGAGGGTTCAGAGAGTTTCTAACACACAAATTATTAAGTTTTTATTTCTTTCATCATACTGATCCTGCTATATTTGATTTCTGATAATAAGAGACTCTTAAGAAATTTAGGTATGGATATATTTTTGGAAAATAATACTACTTTATAGTAGAGAGCCATTTTTTTCTTATGGTTACCACTGTAGACTTATGGATTCTTACTTTATTCATTGACTTTTAATACTTCAGTATCACTATTTGCCGGGGTTGGGGGGACATCTCCAGGAACAAAGAATTTGGCTGGTACCATTTTCCCTCTCCTATCTCCTAGCTTAAGAACATGGCACTGTGTTGTCACCCTCCACCTAACTTGCTAACAGTGTGCCCCACCCATGTGTTGCGCTGCAGACACACCACTTCAGCCAGGCCTCAGCTCAAGGTCTCCTCCCACCGCAGGTCAGCACAAACCTTGCTAACACCTGCCTGTCCTGCTGGCTTCTGTGGATACAACCCCTCCACTATCTTGGCCAGAGTCCATCTTAAGTTATGCCACAAACCTGGCAGTGTACAAGCAGCCTCCAGGGGCCAGCACCACTTCAAAGTCACTCCTGCCTCAGGGAGAGGGGAAATTAATCACACACATACCAGTCAGACTGTATCCCTAGCAGCAGGCTTGGAACAGAGAGCTGGTCTGACTGCAGGCCCCACCCACCAACAATGGCTTTTTAGGGGACAAAAGAGGGAAAGTGTCCTGAGGTTCAGTGCTACTACATTTCTGGCAAATGCCTGGTCTGACTCAACTCAAGCCTAAGGCATCCCCAGAGCAGCCCACCAACAGCACAGGAAAGAAACACTGCCCACAACAAAGAGAGCCATTGCAGACAGCTGGATCAAAGGAAAGAGTGGCTCAGCCACAACAGCAGGGCACACACAAGGCACATAGAAGACACCCCTGAAGCACCAAGTTCTGGTGAACTGGGACACTGCCCTGCACAGCATTATGAGACCTCCTCTTCATAAGGCTACTGCTTTCAAGAGCAAGAGATGTAGCTGACTTTCTTAACATATAGAAATAGGCATAGAGTTAAAATGAGAACAAAGAGGAATATGCCCCAAATGAAAGGACAGGACAGAATCACAGCAAGAGAACTAAGTGACACAAAGTAGTATGCTTGATAGAGAATTTAAAAGAGAAACCTACTGGACTTAAGACTCTTTGTTAAGAGTCTCTCAGTGAGACTCTTTACAAAGAGATCGAAAACATAAAAAAGAACCAGTCAGAAATAAAGAGCTCAATAACTGAAATTAGTAGTAGTAGACTAGTAGACTAGAGCAGAGTAGTAGACTAGTAGACTAGAGGAAGCAGAAGAATGCATCCGCAACCTGAAGGACGAAGTAATAGAAAGCAATCAAGCTAAGCAGGTAAGAGGGGGAAAAAATAATAGAAAATGAAAATAGACTTAGGGAACTCAGAAACACCATCAAGTGTAATAACATTCATGTTATAGGGATCTCAGAAGGAGGGGAGAGGGAAAAGGGAGCAGAGAATTTATTTGAAGAGAAAAGAGCTGGAAACTTAATCTGGGAAAGGAATCAAATCCAGGTCCAGGAGGCACAGAGAGCCCCTAACAAATTTAACCCAAAGATGTCCACACCAAGACATATAGTAATTAATATGGCAAAAATAGTGATAAAGAGAGATTTTTTAAAGCAGCAAAAGAAAATTGTAACATACAAGGGAAGCCCCAAAGATTATCAGCTGATTTTGCAGCAGAAATTTTTTAGACCAGGAGAATGTCATGATATATTTTAAATGCTGAAAAGAAAAAACTTGCAACCAAGAATACTCTATCCAGCAATGCTATCATTCAGAATAGGAGAGATTATGAATTTCCCAAACTAAAATTAAGGAATTCACAACCATTAAACCAGCCTTACAAGAAACGTTAAAGAGAATTCTTTGAGTGGAGAGGAAAGACAGTAAGTAGAAGAAAAGTGGAAGCACAAAAGCAGTAAAAATAAGTATATCTACAAAAATCAGTAAAGGGACTCACAAAATAAAAGGATATAAAATATGACGTCATATACCTAAAGCATCTTGAGGAAAGGGGTAAAGAATGGGTTCAAACATAAGTGACCATCAACTTAATATAGACTTTGATATGCAGGAGATCTTATATACAAACCAAATGATTAATGACAAATAAAAAACCAGTAATACGCAAAAAAATAAAGAGACAAGAATCGAAGTATGTCACTAAAGAAAACAAGCTAATCATGAGAGAAGAGCAAGAGAAGAAAGGAACAGAAAAGAACCACAAAACAGCCATTAAACAAGTGGCAAAATGGCAAAAAGTATATACCTATCAGTAATTATTTGAATGTAAATGGACTAGGGACGCCTGGGTGGCTCAGCAGTTGAGTGTCTGCCTTTGGCACAGGGCATGATCCTAGAGTCCCGGGATCAAGTCCCACATGGGTTTTCCTGCATGGAGCCTGCTTCTCCCTCTGCCTGTGCCTCTGCCTCTCTCTGTGTCTTTCATGAATAAATAAATAAAATCTTCTTTTAAAAAAAGAATGTAAATGGACTAAACACTCCAATCAAAAGACATAGGTTGATGGAATGATTAAAAAAAAACAAGACTCAACTACATGCTGCATACAAGAGACTCCTTTCAGGCCTAAAGAAATTGAAATTGAAAGTGAGAGGATGCAAATTGAAAGTGAGAGGATGGAGAAGCATTTGTCATACAATGGATGTCAAAAGAAAGCCAAGGTAGCAATACTTATATCAGACAAAATAGAGTTTAAAACAAAGACTGTAACAAGACAAAGAAGGACACTATATAGTCATAAAGGGGACAATCCAGCAAGATACAACAGTTAATATATATGCACCTAACACAAGAGCACCCAAATACAAAGCAGTAAATAACAAAGGAACTAATTAATAGTCAAGTGGAGATCCCTGGGTGGCTCAATGGTTTAGCACCTGCCTTCAGCCCAGGGCATGATGCTGGAGTCCTGGGATCGAGTCCCATATCAGGCTCCCTGCATGGAGCTTGCTTCTCCCTCTGCCTGTGTCTCTGCTCTCTCTCTCTCTCTCTCTCTCTCTCTCTCTCTCTATGTCTCTCATGAATAAATAAAATCTTTAAAAAAAACTAATAGTCAGGTGCACATGGAACATTCTCCAGAATAGATCACGTATCAGGACACAAGTCTAGTCTGAACAAATTTAAAAAGATTAAAGTCATTCATATATCTTTTCTGATTACAATGCTATGAAACTAGAAATCAACCACAAGAAAAAATCTGGAAAGAACACAAATCCACAGAGGTTAAGTAACATGCTATTAAAGAATGAATGGGTCAATCAGGAAATCAAAGAGGAAATTAAAAAATACATGGAGACAAATGAGAATGAAAACACAGTGGTCCAAAATCTTTGGATGCAGCAAAAACTGTTCTAAGGGGGAAGTTTATGACAATACAGGTCTACCTCAAGAAACAAGAAAAATCTCAAATAAACAACCTAACTTTATACCCAAAAGAGCTAGAAAAAGGACAAACAAAACCCAAAACTAGTAGAAGGAAGAAAATAATAAAGATTAGATGAGAAATAAACAAAATAGAAACTAAACAACAACAGAACAGATCAATGAAACCAGGACCTTATTCTTTACTTTGTTCTTTAAGATTTTATTTATTTATTCATGAGAGACACAGAGAGAGGCAGAGACATAGGCAGAGGGAGGAGAAGCAGGCTCTTCGAGGGGAGCCCAATATGGGATTCAATCCTGAGACTCCGGGACCACTCCCTGAGCCAAAGGCAGATGCTCAACCACTGAACCACCCAGGCATCCCACAGGACCTGATTCTTTAAAAACATCAACAAAATTAAGAAAACTTTAGCCAGATGCATTAAAAAAAAAAAAAAGGACATAAATAAAATCAGACACAAAAAAGTGGAAATAACACTGACACTACAGTAAAAGGATTGTAAGAGATTATGAAAAATTATATGCCAACAAATTGGACAACTTCAAAGAAATGGATGAATTCCTAGAAACCTATAATCTCCCAAAACCAAATCAGAAAGAAATAGATGATTTGAAAATAGATGTATTACCAGCAATGAGATTGAATTGGTAATCAAAAAACTCCCCCCCAAAAAAACAGCTTCACAGGTGGATTCTGTCTAACATTTAAAGAAGAGTTAAGATAAGATCTATGCTTTCAAAATATTCCAAAACATAGAAAAGGAAGGAAAGCTTCTAAATTCATTCCATGAGGCCAGCATTACTTTGATCCCAAAACCAGTTAAAGACACTGCAAAAGAGAACTACAAATCAGTCTCAGTGATGAACATAGATATAAAAATGCTCAACAGAATATTAGGAAACCAAATCCCAACAGTACATTAAAAAAAAAAATCATTCACTATGATCAAGTAGGATTTATTCCCAGGATGCCAGCATAGTTCACTATTGGCAACTCAATCAATGTGATACATCATACCAAGAGAAAGGATAAAAAAATATAATCATTTCAATAGACGCAGAAAAAAGCATTTGACAAAGTACAATATCCATTCATGAGAAAACCCCCCAACTAAGTAGGTTTAGAGGGAACATACCTCAACATAATAATGGCCATATATGAAAAGCCCACAGCTAACATCATACTCAGTGGTGAAAAACTGAGTTTTTCCCCTAAGGTTGAGAACAAGGCAAGGATGTCTACTATTACTACTTTTATTCAACATAGTACTAGAAGTCCTAGTCACAGCAGTTAGCCAACAAAAAGAAATAAAAGGCATCCAGGTTGGTAAGAAAGAAGTAAAACTTTCAATATTTGCAGATGACATAATATTATATATAGAAGACCCTAGATACTTCATCAAAAGCTACTAGAACTGATAAATGAATTCTGTAGGTGTCACAATTCCAGATTTCAAGATATACTACAAAGCTGTAGTAATCAAAACACTATCATGTTGGCACAAAAACAAATACATAGATCAATAGAACAGAATAGAGAGTCCAGAAAGAAACCCACAATTATAGGTCAGTTGATCTCTAACAAAGGAGGCAAGAATATACAATGGGAGAGACAGTTTCTTCAACAAATGATGTTGGGAAAACTAGACAGCCACATGCAAAAGAATGAAACTGGACCACTTTCTTACATGCACAAAAATAAACTCAAAAGGGATGAAGAATCTAAATGTGAGACCTGAAACCATACAACTCCTAGTAGAGAGTACAGGTAGTAATTTTTCTTTCATAGCAACATTTTTCTATATCTGACTCCTAAAGGCAAGGAAAACAAAAGCAAAAATAAACTCCTAGGACTACATCAAGATATAAAGCTTCTGCATAGCAAAGGAAACAACAAAACTAAAGATAACCTACTGACTGGGAAAAGACACTTGCAAATGACATGTTCAATAATGGGTTTGATTCCAAAATATGTAAAGAAGTTATACGGTTCAACTCTCAAAAAACAAACAATCCAAATAAAATGGGCAGAAGATGTGAATAGGTATTTCTCCAAAGAAGACATATAGATGGCCAACAGACATAAAAAAGATGCTTACCATCATTAATCATCGGGGAAATACAAATCAAAACTGCAATGAGGTATCGCCTCACACTTTTCAGAATGGCTAAAATAAACACAAGAAACAATAGGTGTTGGTGAGGATGTGGAGATAAAGGAACCCTCTTGCACAACTGTTGGTGGGAATGCAAACTGGTGTAGTCACTGTGGAAAACAGTATGGAGGCTTCTTAAAAAATTAAAAACAGAATTACCTTATGATCCAGTAATCCCACTACAGGGTATTTACTCAAAGAATATGAAACATTAATTCAAGAAAGATATATGCTTCCCTATGTTTACTGCAAACGTAGGCAGAGGGAGACGCAGGCTCCCTGTCGGGAGCCTGATGTGGACTCAATCCCAGGACCCCGGTATCAGGACCTGAGCCAAAGGCAGACACTCAACTACTGAGCCGCCCAGGCATCCCATCTTACTTGGTTTTTGTTTGTTTGCTATGTTTTGTCGTCTTACTCATTTCTACAAATCAGCCTCTACTTCCAATCCATAAATTCAAAACTTACGGTTTTGGTGTCTAGGGTAATATTTAGATAATCAGATAAATTATTTCCCAAGGATATGCTGATAGGAAAGAACTAGATTTGCTCTGAGATACACTTTAAAAAAAAAAAAAAAAAAAACTCTTGCACCTTTGGATACAAAATTGCCTACTTTTGTTGTCTAACACAGTGGTAGTTACCATAGTAACTAATGAAGGAAAATACCATAAAGATTTTTGAGGTATTGATAAACTTCTTTTACATAGAAGACCTTCTCTTTATATTTGTAGTCTCCTTTAATGACTAGAGTACAAAGCTATTATTTTGGCCATCTCCTCTCTTATTGATTACACATTTGGTAGACAATATATTCAGTTGTTGATAGTATTTTGAAATCCACCTCTATCTGTATGTGTCCTACATGTAGTGTAGTTTAAAATCTGCTCTGCGTTCCTCAGTTTTAAATGGTCATTTCTATTGTTTTATTATATATTTTCTGAAAATTACCTTTTTTTTTTTTTTTTTTTTTAGGAAATCTCTTGTCAGAAGAACTTTTGTTTTTCAAAAGGCAATTGCCTTGGAAAAATTCACTTTACTTGACTTTGAAAATGGAGAACTGACACTTTTAATGTTTAAAATATCTAAAGTATAACCATTGCTATAAAAGGTGTTCATGTATCTAAAGCCTAGAGGATAATATTCAGAGAAGAAAACAAGAATTAATTCTTTTTTCTTTCTCTAAATTTTTTTTAATAACTTGTGTACACTTTTTTCCGTTTAAAAGAAAAGATGTTATCAGGTCCCTGCCTATTTAACTTTAGAGAAAACTTAGTTTGGTTTATTGTATAGACATGTAATCAGTGTAGCACTTTTATTCATTCCACAAATACTTATGAGGTCTTGATGATTTTTAGTCTTTTTTTAAGGAAATATTAATTAGTGTTAACATCTCTACCAATTTATTATAATACTTGGAGTTCTTGATCATAAAGAAGAACAAGGCCTTGCTTCAAAACAACTGGAATACTCTCCAGTAAGCATAATATTTTCTTGTTGGACTTACATACATCTTAATATTTACTGCATTATTCTATGAATTTAAGTTTTGAGAGGAAACTTTATTATTATGATATCCATTTTTTTAACAGTGACATTACCATACAAGATAGTGAACTGGATCAGAAGAATTACAAATGGATTTACTCTCTAAGAAAATGAATTAATTGAAATGTAACTTCAAGTATTATAATTTTTTCAACGAAAATTCCTTTGCAAAGAAAATATATAATGCAAAATTTTGAAATTATGATTTTCTGTGGGTTTTTTTGGGTAATTCTGAAACAAGGCTACACTTTTAGCAAACATTACTTTTCCATGAGGTCTTACCATTACCACTTTTACCTGTGGCATGTGAATATGGTCTACTCTTGAGTTGCATGCTTGATTCCAGATGTCTTCACATAACTGTTTGGAAAGACTATACTTGTATCTGTAGGAAACAGTGTCATCGGTGGGTCAGCTTTGAACATTTTTTTGAAATAGCACACAGATTTTTCTAGACAGGGATAGAAAAATGAGAAGTCTTGGCTGGAGGAAGCCATCCCTTGGGACTGGGCATCTCCACTAGAAACTGCACTCCTGGACAGAAAAGTGATATCAAGTATTTTCCAATTTTTTTTACCAAGTATTAATCTATCATTCTTATTTGAGAACTGAGTCTGGAAACCAATTTATAGAGATAATTGAGACCATTTGCCAAGAACTTCTTTATGTGTCCCCATCTTTAACTAAACATTGCCATGCCATAATTTAAATGCTCCTTTACTCTTAGAGACAGACATGTTCCCCTTAAAGTGAATTGCTCCATGGAGTTTCTCTATCTCATCTCAGTTTTTAAAATGTGCAACTCTCTAGTTCCTCCTGACTGTACAACTTTATTAATAAATTGAACCTACAAAAGTCGCTAATGATTATCGAACAAAATTTAATGGCTTCTTAAGGGTTCTTATTTTCTCAAATTCACAAATTTGATCCTGCTGACTACCCACATCTTGAATCTCTGTACTCCAGTAGCTCCAATGATACAACAGTCTTCCCTTCTGTTAACTGTTTGCCCACTACTACATTTTTATTTCAGTTGAATTCAGTAGTTAGAGTATGGCATAAGAATTGGACAAAAATCTGACTCCAGTCAGGCACCTAGTTTTGTTTTTAATTCAAGATGTATCTCAATGTCATTACTGTTTTTCAGTCCCATTGCTTCTTTCTTTGGATTACTAGAGTTATCTATTAACCAGTTTCTCTGCCTCTTAACTTGTTTCTCTGCCTCCAGTCCCTTTCCTCTGTTTAATCTTTGTTCTACTTCACAGTTCTTTTCCTAAAGGAATATATTTAACCAGGTCATTATGATGCTTTACCAGACTACCATACTGCTGAGGAACCTACAGTGGCTCCCTGTTTTTGCCTCAAGTCCAGCTCTTCATTCTGACCTTTTTTTATTTTGCAAAAGTTGGGCCTTTCACCGTTATTTTCTGTTTTCATGGAACATAACTTTACCCATTTATTCTGACAATTAAGGCTTCTAGTGTCATGTATTCTGCACATGCCAAGTTCATTATTTCCTCCAGGCTTTTGCTTCTTTTGTCTCTTTTCCACTTCTCTAACATCATTCTCATTACTTTTTCTCAGCTGTTTTTGTCTTAACAACCTTTTACTTAAAAAATTAAAAAAAAAAAAAACTAATTTGGCTTTTACCAATATCTTTTTCTCTAGCTTACTTCTCTTCAGTACCACTTAGTTTAGTTCTTGATTTTTTTCCCACGAGTTTATTCTTTTCCATATTTTTTCTAACCATCTAATAACTTCTAGGTATTTTGAGGTCAAAGAGATGAAACTCTGGGTCAGGTAATAGATATTCCACAAATATATGACCATTGAGTGAAAGAAACAAATCAAATATTCAAATCTTCTTAGTTTTCTCTAAAAAAATTGAAAACAATTTCTGAGTAGAAACAGTTTTTTAAAAATGATAACATCACAGTTTTATCATATCAACTTACATGAGTTTTAAAATTTTCACATCAGCAGGGGGCACTCAAACCAAAGTTCATTCTGCTATCTTATGAAAGATTAAAATTTATCTCTGTAACAGTTTATTCTACTTAAAGACCAGTTATGTTTTATAGTCTGTTTATAAATAAATTTTAGAGTTGTTCAGTAGGTAATTTTTTAGAATTGTATTTTTTTTAATCCATAGAAGATAAATCGTGTTTTTGTTGGAAAAAAAATGGGAAAATGTGTTTTAGAACATGAAATGCTTTATTTGGTGCTTTTGTTGGGTGGCTAGTTTACATAGAAATTTGTTTTCCCTGCTTCAGAAACAGTATTTCAATTAAATTAACACATCAGTAAACTGTGTTTCATTCAATAAAATATTAGCTTTTATAAAATAGTACTTATATTTTACCCCATGAACTTGAGAAAAATGAGCTTTTATTAGAGGCTGTAGTTTAACACTGACTAAAACCTACTTTGGCAAATTCTAAAAGTTTCATTGAATTTTTCTTCCTGAGCCTTTCTTCTGGCAGACTGCAAACAACTAGTGTTATGTGTTTACAGATGTGCTCATTTTCAACTCCTCCTCTCGGAGGTTAACCTAGTACTTATTAAGGGAGAAACACAGTTTATAATAAACAGTGTTTAACATATACTGATGGTATTACTGTATTTCCTGTTTTGTGTTCACAATAAGAAGATTCTGAAAAACTGCCTTTGTATAAATACTTCACTGACATTCCAGACAAGTATAATCTTGTCTGCTGGTAGGCAGGAAAGAGTGATGTCCTGGAATGCTGTTACAGAAGGAAATCTCTTTGTGTTCCACAAATGATACCCCTAAACCTTTTAAGAATATAATTTAAAAATGACAACTCTATATTTGCTTTTCCTTCCGTTTATTAACTTTACATGCATTTACTTCAGAAATTCAATTAGTTTAAAAAAAAATTCCATTATGTCTGAGAAAGAAGCATCTTCCTGGTGGTTTGCTAGAAATTTGTTGGTAGACATGTCAGAGAGTCAACATAAAAACCCATTTAGTAAGTCATTACTAGTTTTTGTTCTTTTAGATTAAAACTATTTTTGATATTTGAATGAGGCTTTTGTGAACTCTCTGCAGGCTTAAAAGGTGCAGAGTTTCCTAATCCCTTCCAAAATTTCCAATGAGGAAATAATTTGAAGATTGTTTTTAGAACACAGATTATTTTTTTCAAAAGTTAGATTTGGAATTTTTATGTTATTATTTAATGTGATTCGTTAAGATATATCAAAATCAGTTAATATTCTAATGAATAGATTTTCTTGGTATTTAATTATGATAGCCAAAATTAAAATTTAATTTTAGTACAATTTAATGTTTCTTTTCAGTGACTGAAAAAAAATAGTTGTGATTTAAACCCCTAACTTATTGCCAAAGCAGATTCATAAACTAGACCTGTGTCTAATTTCTGGGTTGGTGGTTCTTTTTGTTCTGTCTTATTACTTCTACCATTAATATGGGAGGTAACCTAACTACTCACATTGATTCTCTACTTCAGTCCTCACTCTGTCTAAAACCCAGCAAATTAAGAATCATCTGTAGAATTTCCAAATACAAGGTTAAAATACTTGATCACTTTCAAAGTGCAAAAAAAAAAAATGCTTTTTATGATCAGATAGTTCTTATTTATGTAAAGTCATATGTTACACTTTTTAAAAAAATATTTGCTTAAGAATATTGTGACATTATTCTTTGTATGGGTCCCTTCTCATAAATCTGCTGTATTGAATTCTGAAATACTAAAGCTCTTCATCTTCAATTAAAGGGAGTAGCTTAACAGAGCCATTAACTGATATGGTGGTTCTTTTAATGGTGTCAGAAACTCATATTCTTTCTATCTTGCTCTAGTACCATTCCTTAGCCACGTTTAAAAATCTCACTACTGCCTCAGTTGGATTCTCATTCAGGTGAACAGGAATCAAGAGGTGAGGAAATAGTGAAGTTACTCTTCACTTTAAAGACATCACCCATAAACTGCATGTTTTCATTTACATCCCATTGGCTGATCTTAGCTACATGACCATATTCAGGTACCAGAGAAGCAGCAAAATATATATGTTCTCTATTTTGAGAGAGCTGGCTGAGCATACCGCTTAAATTAAGAGGTTTTATTACTAAAGGAAAAAGGAAAAACTAGCAGTCTCAGTCATTATCTGTTGTTTTGTTCACTTGCATTGTCCACTTCTTTTTCAAAATTCTCTCTGGCTTTGTTTTCCATGACACAACAGTCTCCTGGTTTCTCTTCTATTTCTGCCCCTCTTCTGCTTAATCATGAAATGTTGCAGTTCATCAAGGCTGAGTGCTAGGACCCCACTTCTTTGTTCCTTGTGTGCAGTCTCAACTGCATCTATGGCTTTAGGTATCAGGTGATTGCAGTTGATTTAGCTAACTTTCACTCTGACCTCTTCCATGAACTGCCTACTTAGATATCTCAAAGACATTTCAATTCAACATATCCTAAATCTTAGTCTTCCTCTATGTATTTTACTCAATAAATCTTAACTTTATGAGGTAAATACAATTACTGATAACTGATCCTATAGATGAGAAACTGAGATACAGAGAGGTTAAGAAACTTGACCAAGTCACAGAGCTACTAACTGGTACATAGTCTGTGAGGTTTTGACAAATGTGCAGAATTGTGTAAGTGCCACCAGAATCACAATACAAAGCAATTTATTCACTCCAAAATTTCCTTCATGCTACCCCTTTGTAGTTAAGCCTCTTTCCTCTACTAACGGCTGGCCACTAGTAATTTATCCCTCTAGTTGCCATTTCCCAAATGTTATATAAGTGGAACCATGCACTACATGCCTTTTAAGTATGGTTTCTTTTACTTAACATATTTTTAAGATTAGTCTCTGTTGTTGTGTATATCAGTAGTTCCTTTTCTATTGCTGGGTCATATTCCACTGTATGGATGTACTACAATTTGCTTTTCCATACACCCATTCAAGGACATTTTAGATTGTTTTCAGTTTTTTTGTGAATAATGCTACAGTAAACATTAGCAGGCAAGTTTTTGTGTGAACACAAGTTTTCATATCTCTAGGATAATTACTAAGAGTGGAACTACTGAGTCATAGAGTATCTAACTGTATGTATAACTTTATTGGTTTCCAGATGTCAGAACTTTATTGCCCCACCAGCATTATATGAGTTCCAGGTGTTCTGCATTCTTGCTAGCACTTTGCAGTGGCAATTAAAAACAAACAAGCAAGACAACTTAAACATTATAATAGGTGTGTAGTTACCTTATTTAAATTTGCATTTCTCTAATGAGTGATGACATTGGACATCTTTTCATGTGCCATTTTTCATTAGAATATTTTCTTTGGAGAAATGTTTCAAAGTCTTTTGAGCAATTTTTACTTTTTAAAAAATTTTTATTTATTTATGATAGTCACAGAGAGAGAGAGAGAGAGGCAGAGACACAGGCAGAGGAAGAAGCAGGCTCCATGCCCCGGGAGCCCGACGTGGGATTCGATCCTGGGTCTCCAGGATCGCGCCCTGGGCCAAAGGCAGGCGCCAAACCACTGCGCCACCCAGGGATCCCCAATTTTTACTTTTTTAATTCAGCTGTTTGTTTTCTAGCTTTTATTCTTTATAATCTGATTACAAATCCTTTGTCAGGTACGCAAGTATTTTCTCGTGTGTAGCTTGTCTTTTCTTTCTCTTAACAGTGTATCTCACAGAGGAAAAGTTTTGGATATTGAAAAAGCCCAATTTTCTTTTCTTTTCTTTTCTTTTTTATCAACTCTTTGCTTAACCTAAGGTCATGAATAATTTTTTAAGTTTTTTGTTGTTATAAGAAGCACATAACATAGAATTTACTATCTTAACCATTTCTAAGTGTACCATTCAGTAATGTTACGTATATTCACATTGTTGTGCGGACAATCACCAGAACCTTTTCATCTTGCAAAAGTTTAACTCTATACTCATCAATCAGCAACTCTCTCTTGCCCCCTCCACCTAACCCCTGGGAGCCACCATTCTAAGATTCTATGAATTTGACTACTCTAGATACTTCAGATAAGTGGAAGTATGTGTCTTTTCATGACTGGTTTATTTCACTGCATAATGTTTTCATGTCATCCATGTTGTATTTTATATCAGAATTTCTTTCCTAAGACTAAGTAGTATTCTGTTGTATGTATATAGTACATTTTGCTTATCTATTACTTGTCAGTGGACACTTGCGTTGCTTCCATCCCTTGGTTATTGTGAGTAGTGCTGCTGTGAACATGAGTGTGCAAATATCTCTTTGAGATCCTGTGTTCAGTTATTTTGGATATATTCCCAGAAGTGGGATTGGTGAATTATATGGTAATTTAATTTTAACTTTTTGAGGTACTACTATACTGTTTTCTATAGGGCCTGTACAATTTTACATTCTTACCAACACTGCGCAAGGTTTCTAGTTTTTCCCCATTCTTGCTAACAATTGTTTTTTTTCTTTTTCTTTATTTTTAGATAACCATCCTAATAGGTGTGAGGTGGTACCTCCTTGTGATTTTGATTTGCATTTCCCTAATAATTAGTGATGTTGAACATCTTTTCATGTTTATTAGCCTTTTATAAATCATCTCTAGAGAAATATCTATTCAAGTCTTTTGTCCATTTTTTAATTTTTTAATTGAGTTATAGAAGTCCTTTATATATTCTAGATATTAGCCCCTTATCAGATATATGATTTACAAATATTTTCTGCCATTCTGTAGGTTGCCTTTTTTATTGTGTTGATTAATGAAAGTTTTTCATTTTAATTCAATTTAATTCACATTTGTCTAGTTTTACTTTGTTGACTATTCTTTTGTTGTCATACTGGGAAACACTTGCCAAATCCAGTATCATTGATGGCTTTCCCTTTTGTTTTCTTCTGAGAGTTATATAGTTTGGGACTTTATGTTTATTTATGTCTTTGATCCTTTTTGAGTTAATTTGTTTATAAGTTAAGGTTATAACTTCTTTCTTTTACATGTGATATCTAGTTTTCCCAGCACCATTTGTGGAAGAGATTCCTCTGGGGTTTTTTTTGTAAAAGTTTTACATTTCACATTAGATCTATAATCCAGTTTTGAATCTAGTGTGAATTAAAAGTAAAGATCCATGTTTGCATATGGATGTAAAATTGTTCAGCATTTAGCTTATGTATTAAATTTTTTAAGCTTATTATTTAAATGAATGTTATCCTGTTTTCAAATTGAGATCCATTTCTTCTCAGCCATAGCAAAGGAATAGGTTTCCAGGATGAAACAAATAATTTAAAATATTGTGCCCAATAGGGATAGGGCTGAAGTTGGAGAACTCACATTCTCCCTTCTTTTCAGTTCACACAAAGCATAAAACAAGGTAATTTGCCTGTTTGTTGCCATCAAGACACGTCAGATTTGTATGTCAAAATAATAGCCTCACTCTGTCAGCCCCGTGTTGAGTACTCTCCAGAATACTGTGGTAAATCACAGGTGGATTGTTCAGGTGCTCAAAGAGCCCCCAGGAGTAGGCAAATAATCAACTGACAGGTTATTGCTGGATCAAGGAATTTACCCTTTTCTTTGGCATATCATAGCTCATGAAGGCTAACTTTCGGTAACTGTTTCAGGAAAAGAAAAACTGTAGTATATTTTCTTTCTTCCCTCCAGTCCCTGTTACACAAAGCAAACAAACTTGTTTACAGAACATCCAGCATTTAGTTGAGTAAATGACGAGTAGGAAATTAAGCTGTTAATACAGGAGGATGACTAAGTGAGGAAATCCGTCTTTTGTCAACTACTCTTATATTATTATTATTATTAAAATAGAATCTGCTTTCAGTTTCAGTGGTTGGGAGTGTTAGATGTACATGGTTTAATGGATTTTGTACTTAAAATTCTGGTTTCTCTCTTTTACTTACAATCCAACATCATAATAGAAAATAAGGCAAATAGTCTTCTAAATGATTGATATAGAATGATGGCTTAGGCTTAGTTATTGAGTCAAAGCTCCACACCTGTTTTGTGTCATAACAACTTCCTCAGAGGATGAGTTTTTAAAAAAAATACCATTCTTTCTTGGAATGCCAGAGGCATTATAAATCTCCAAATTGAAAAATGCTGAATTAAATTAGATTCTTATTTAAATCTGCTGAAAATTAACTCTTTGGGTACTTTCTGGCTTTTAAAATGGATTGCTGATTGTCACATTGCTTTATATGTATTTACTTTTTTATAAACCTTGGTAAGATACTAATCTTGATCTTCATGGTGATATGGAGAATAATCTTAAAATTATATACATGCTTCCCCTAAAATGAAGTTTACTAAAAACAAATTTAAAATATAATAATTCACCAAAGTAAATGCATATAGGATGAAAAATATTTTACTTGTTTGGTGGTACATGGAAATTTGAGCTCGTGTTTAATATAACAACATTATCATGAACCTATTAAAAATGCTCATGGCATTTTAGACTGCATTAATTATAGCATCCAGATTGCATAAACTAATAGTTTTGCGGTATTTTGTCCTGGCCGGATCACATCTAGAATATAATATACAATTTTGGGATCTCATGGTTTGTAAATAATTTTAGATATGACAGGTATAGACCTGAGTATATTTTTAATTAGGAGAAAAGAAGAATAGATGCAGATACAGGTATTGCTTTCATATATTTAAAAGCCCATCCTCTAGAAGAGACAATTTAAAAGATTGTGGTAAAAGAAATGGAATAACTTTTTTTTTTAAAGATTTTATTTATTTATGCATGAGAGACAGAGAGAGAGGCAGAGACATAGGTAGAGGAAGAGGCAGGCTCCCTGCAGGGATCCCGATGTAAGACTCGATTCCAGGACCCTGGGATCACAACCTGAGCCAAAGGTAGATGCTCAACCACTGAGCCACACCCAAATGCCCCAAATGGAATAACTTGTCAATGAACTACAGTTTTTCACTTAGTCAACTTGCTTGTTCTGAGGCCTTGATCTCCCTGTTACTCCAATTGTTTTTTAAAAATAATTAATTGTGCTATAATTTCTGTGCAATTAATTTTTGAATTAATTGTGCTATTAATTTCTGCTATATTGATTAGAAGTTGGAAAAGAAATACTGATCTCTTCAATTTTAAATTGAATTGGCAAGCATAAAATTGTTTCATTTAGCACATATGTGAGTATTTGCAAATTTGGGTTTTGAATTTTGAAAATAAGAAAACTACATTTGGCTGGCCCTATGAACTTTCCAAATATTTTTGCTCTTATATTTCTTCCTCTTTTTAAAAATAATTCAAAGTATTTATCAAAAAGAAAAAGAAAACATTGAATTTTGGTCCAGGTCCTATAAATTCAGTCTGAAGTTAGAGGTAGGAATAAGAATGAATAATACAGGTCCTCTGTTTAACATGTGAACCCCACTTACCCTGCCATATGTGAAAGTTGGACATAAGGAACTTAATAGCACGGTCTAAGGACTTGATACTTTATTTATAGCAAACATGGCCTTCCTCACAAGGAGGGGGCGGGGGCATGTATTTTGAAGATCATTCCTTGGCAGGATTGTCCTTTGAATAGACAGGCTTTTCCCATCATGAGAAAACATCATGACATTCTTCTTTCCTTTGTGTTATATATATTTAAGAGAGCAAACAGGGGTGCCTGGGTGGCTCAGTGGTTGAGCATCTGCCTTCGGCTCAGGTCATGATCCCAGGGTCCAGGGATCAAGTACCGCATCAGGCTCTCCAGAGTGAGCCTGTTTCTCCCTCTTCCTATGTCTCTGCCTCTCCCTCGGCCTCTCATGAATAAATAAATAAACTCTTAAGAAAAAAGAAAAGAGAGAGAGAGCAGACAGTGAATAGGGGTATTATGTTTGCAGAATTCAGCAAGAGAGGTTGGCTGTTTAGCATTAAATATCTATATTACTGTAATTTTTCATTGTGTTTAGATACTAACACTGAGCAGCATGCAGAAAATACTTTTTACTTTGAGTTGCTCATTTGTGGAACATAGGAGTTAATGAATGTATATATGCATGCATCTATATATGTATGCATGCATGCATCTTTGGTTAGTGCATTAAGTGCAGTAATCACTTTATCCATGGCTAGTCTAGAATAGTTCGTGGCACTCTTAAATCTTGGTGGACCTTTTTCATGTAAATAAATATGTTCAATTTAGATAATATCGGATAGATGTTAGCATTTGAATAAAGCAAATATATTGTTATTTTAAAATTATATAAATGAGTCATTTTATTTCATCTTTAGATTATGATTTTTCTAAGGAATATATATTATATATATACTGATTATAGATGTGATATCAATTATGTATGTCAGTTATATATATGTCAATATATAATGTATCAATATATATTTTATATAGATAGATTTCACTTGCATTTAAATTTTTATGTAGATATGTTAACTTTGGCAGTCTACATAAACATTACTCCGTTCTTGTGGTCATTAATTTGGAAGGATGGTAGTTCTTAATAGATAACCTCTCAGTATTAACCTCCTAAGAACTAAAAAAAAAAAAAAAAAAAAAAAAAAACTAAGAGCAGTTTTTGTTTTTGTTTTTTAAGATTTTATTTATGTATTCATGAGAGACACACAGAGAGAGAGGCAGAGACACAGGCAGAGGGAGAAGCAGGCTCTATGCAGGGAGCCCAATGTGGGACTCCATCCCAGGACTCCAGATCACGCCCTGGGCCAAATGCAGATGCTCAACTGCTGAGCTACCCAGGCATCCCTAAGAGAAGTTTTAAAAGTACTTTTTACATGATACAGAATGGCATAGCTACTTTTTCTTTGTTTTTCCCATAAAATAATCTACAGTATAAATAGGTCTTAAATCATTTGAAGCTGAATTTGAATTCTGTTTTGGCCTTTACTGAGTAATATGAGGTACTATTTGCTCATCTGTAAAATAGGAATACATTTTTCCAGAAATGTTAGAGGATTATATGAGGTAACTTCTATGAAGCATTTAGCATAGAGCCTTTTACAAAGTGAGCCCTGGAGACAAAATAGTTACTGTTTTTTTCAGGGGGAGAGATTAAAATATCATGGATATATACCTGGCTTTAGCACTTAAAATTTTAAATTGTTATGCCTTCAGTTGTCTTATTTTTCTCTTTGAATTCTAATCTTGAAAAATTTCTTCCTAATATATCAACAATTTCTCATTAGTCATCACTATTAAATGAATTGTACATTAAGTATGCCTTTGGGAAGCTTGATGACATCTCCTTTTTTCTCTCATGTTGTGATGGTTCATGCATGTCATATCTATGCCCCTTTCTTGCGTCCTTCTGCACAAAAGTTTCTGAGTTCTCAAGGAATCTGCAGTGGTTATATTTTATATGGTCTTCATCCACTATCAAGAAACCAGCTTCTTAGAGGCTTTTCTGTTTTTTTGGCAAATTCTTAACTAGATTGTTCTGATTACCTAAACTTGAAGACTAACCTTTTTGTATTTTTTAAGTGGCCTGGATTGAGATGTGTCTGTTTATAGCTGAGTAGGCTGTTAAGTGTTAAGCTAGAAACAAGAAGACTGATGATTGAAGCACGCTGTCATTCATTGTATACCCACTACATTATTTTCTCTGAGGTTCCTTTTAGCCTATCTGTGGCTCAGTATTGACCCAGCAAATTTCCTTTTCCCTTATTCCCCACACCATATGATTTGCTTTATACACATGCACACATTTACATTTGCCAATATAATCTATAATACATACTGAATAAACTACCATCTGTATCTTTCTATTCTAATCTTGGTCAACATCTGCGTAGCACTTCTGATAGAATTACATGACATTTATGAGCTTAAAATAAATATAATAAAGTTTTAAGACTTTCATTTTTATTCAAGGAACATTCATTCCCTGATTCTAAAATACTTAAAATACTATTTTCCTACTAGTAAATCATAGAACAAAAATTGTTTCGTCCCTGCAAATCAGAACCTTTTTCAATTTATGACTATTTGGAATAAGAACAAATGTTTAAGAAGGCATGGCTTTTAAGTAGGAGGAAATAAGGAGAAAGTGTTATGTTAATAAGTTAACATTGTATGTTCATAGTTCTCCCAATCTGTAGAAACAGGAAGACTAAAATTCAGTGATTTGGGTGTCTCAGAGTGAAAGACCAATAGGATTTTTAAGTTTGATAACTGGAGGAGAAAAGAAAACACTTTTGAAACTAAAGCCTTGGTTTATCCAGGGATAGGCATGAATTTCTTCTTTTTCTGTCTTTAACCTAAAAGTATGTTCATAAAGTTAGGCCTCACCAGAAACACTATGGATGCTTTGTAAGGACTATAGTATTATATAGCTTATATTTCATAGCTCCGACTTTCTTTTAGCACTAGAAAGCTCACATCCATGGTGAATAAATAAATTTATTTGGTTATTTCAGAATAGCATTAGGTGAAAAGGCCTAAAATAGAGAGCACTCATGATACATTTGTAGTTCTGGATGACTAGGCCATAGAGGGAAAGCTGAGAATGGCAGAAGTCAGGCTGAAGAGAGAATCAATGGGCCAGTCGTGAGAATCTTTAAATGTCATAGGAAGGAATTTTTATTTTATTCTGGGAACAAGGATAACCCTTAAGGCCTTTGAGCAGGGAGTGATATAATCAGATTTGTGTTTTAGAAATCTCTTATACTAAGAAAATGGACAGTGAGGATCTATTAGTAAAAGTAATATTTCGGCAATCTAAGAGGAGAGTCAGTGGCCTGAACTAAGGAATAGTGAAGATGGGATGAACGGAAGTAGTTGGCATCAAGAGTAGAATGTGTAGAACAGCATAGTTGGTTAGAATCAATCTCATTTTCCCTAGAAATTTCCAATATAAAGTCCAAAAAATAAACATGTTACGGATATTTGTGTATATGTAAACCTTTGTTTATAGAAAAAACCTAAAAGGATATATATGTTCAAATGTTACAAAGTGACTTATCTGTAGCAGTAATCATATGTATATATTTCCCTCTGCTTTCTAGTTTTTCTGCAGTGGACAGGCATTTCTCTTGAAATTATTTTTAAAGGGCAGTTATACAATACAGATATAAAAACCTACTATCATAAAATTTTGATAGTGTTGTAAATTAAGTTTCCCAAGCTAAATTTTCTTTCTTTTTTTTTTTTTAATTTTTATTTATTCATGATAGTCACACAGAGAGAGAGAGAGGGGCAGAGACACAGGCAGAGGGAGAAGCAGGCTCCATGCACCGGGAGCGCAACGTGGGATTCGATCCTGGGTCTCCAGGATCACGCCCTGGGCCAAAGGCAGGCGCCAAACCGCTGCGCCACCCAGGGATCCCCCCAAGCTAAATTTTCTAACCTACCTGGTACCATAACTACAAACATACACACACACTTGATCTCAGTTCCACAATGAGTTAAAGACAAGTTCAACAATTATTGGGCAATGAAAAATTTATTCAGATGAAGCAAATGATTTTTTCCTTAAGTTCCAGTACATGACCTATTTTATATAGGCATATTATTTTTCAGAGAGTAGTTAGCTTACTCCAGCATACTATAATTGTCTCCACTAATGATTAAAATCTCTGATAGTTATTATGGGAAAACTATAAACACCTGTATCTCTATAATAAGAACATACTAACACAACTGAAATAAACAAACAGGGTTATGGGTTTTGAGATTTAGAATTAATTTTATAATTCTTATATATGTTTTACTGAGAATTAGAGCTAGCAAAAGTTAAAAATATTCATTTAACAGTCATAAAAATTAAACTATGTAAATATTCAGGTTTTGAGAATGTTTATTACTGAATCATCTGTTATCTTTTTTGTACCTAAACCAAGCTGCAAATATTGGTTTCTATTGATTTTAACAATGAATATCTCTAATGAAAGTACTTTGAAAATAAAAGCTCTTATTAGTCTATAATGTTACTTTAATCTGTTCAAGTCAAGAAAGTACATTTATAAGTATGTATTATCTCAGGAATTAAGCTGTGTCCTATTTTCACCCTCAGAGAGAGACTAGTATACTCTCCATCATCAGTAGCATCAGGACAATTGTCTTTATTAATTTGCCAAGACATTCTATGAAGTTATTAAGTGGTTATTATTACCTTTTTATAAATGAAAGACTTCCCAAAAAAATAAATAAATAAATAAATAAATGAAAGACTTAGGGACAGAATATGTTAGGCAATTTTCAAGGAGACAAATAATAAACCATTGGAAAAGCTTAATTATTTCCTAGGCCAATGGAATTCACAATCTTTCTAGTTGCTCTATGAATCATTGAAACAAGTGTATTGTTATTATACTGCTGTCAGACATGACAGAAATTTTGCGAAGAGCATACATCCTCAAAACTTTTTAGATCTCTATATGTGTTTCATTTGCTTTTTAATATTTTCTCTAATGGATATATTTCTTTTTTTTTGATATATTTCTTTCTTGCTTGGCGAAGTTCAATAATTTAAGGATAATCTTTATAAATGTTCAAAATTAATTTATTTACATGGTTTAAGTAATATAGTAATGCTAATTATGCTTTCTCTGGCTTTTGTTCTGTTATTATCTGAGACCATATTATAGTTTTTTTATACTGTGTCCTGCACTGGGTACCAGATCCAAGGAAAGCCAGTAAATAACTTAATAATATCCAGAGAGGTCCCAGCTTTAGTTGAAAATAGAAGATACCTTGTAAGTGGAACTGTTGTAAAGCACACAGTTATTATAAAGCTCCATAATTATGAAGGGGCATTTTCTCTCCTTTCTTTAACCTCTCTTAGGTGTTAGTAATGATTAAAAGCAGAAGTGTTTCCCTCAATAAGGAAAAAAAACACTACTTATTTTTACAGTTTGTCAAACAAAAGAAAAAGTTCCCCTGGGATAAAAATATGTCCACACAGGGCCAGTCATGTAAAATTTTCAAGACTCATAGGGACTTGAACCCTTTTTCTTAGTTTTTGGATGAAATTAATCATAGTAGTTTATCAACAGTTCTGGATGTCTTTGTATTCTTCTTTATTATATATAATATTAAAAAACTCTTGTCAGTTTTGGTTTATTACATCAGTGGATGATCCTGTGGAAAATGGGACTTGTTTAGAAAATGCACTGAAAGCAGATATTTTCCCAGCCTTAAATAATTTATTTTCTTCTTCCAATCTCTTATAGAACATACTATCAATTGTGTTTGCTGAACATTTAATGTGTATGACTTTCAGTTGCTTTTTATCTTTTTGTTTATCCCTAAATTACAAGTTTCTTTTTGTTTTTGTTTTTTTTTAAAGATTTTATTTATCTATTCATGAGAGATAGAGAGAGAGGCAGAGACATAGGCAGAGGGAGAAGCAGGCTCCCTGCAAGGAGCCCGATGTGGGGAGGGACTTGATCCAGAATTCCAGGATCACCCCCTTATCTGGAGGCAGATGCTCAATCACTGAACCACCCAGGCATCCCAAATTACAAGTTTCTAAAAGACAGACATTCACTCCTTGACTTGTGATGTTTCTAGGGCATCTGTCTTACATGGAGTTAATTTTTTTTTATAAATTTCTTTTTTATTGGTGTTCAATTTGCCAACATATAGAACAACACCCAGTGCTCATCCCATCAAGTGCCCCCCTCAGTGCCCGTCACCCATTCACCCCACCCTCCTCCCCTTCCACCACCCCTAGTTCATTTCCCAGAGTTAGGAGTCTTTATGTTCTGTCTCCCTTTCTGATATTTCCTACCCATTTCTTCTCCCTTCCCTTCTATTCCCTTTCACTATTATTTATATTCCCCAGATGAATGAGAACATATAATGTTTGTCCTTCTTTGATTGACTCATTTCACTCAGCATAATACCCTCCAGTTCCATCCACGTTGAAGCAAATGGTGGGTATTTGTCATTTCTAATGGCTGAGTAATATTCCATTGTATACATAAACCACATCTTCTTTATACATTCATCTTTCAATGGACACTGAGGCTCCTTCCACAGTATGGCTATTGTGGACATTGCTGCTAGAAACATTGGGGTGCAGGTGTCCCGGCGTTTCATTGCATCTGTATCTTTGGGATAAATCCCCAGCAGTGCAATTGCTGGGTCATGGGGCAGATCTATTTTTAACTCTTTGAGGAACCTCTACACAGCTTTCCAGAGTGGCTGCACCAGTTCACATTCCCACCAACAGTGCAAGAGGGTTCCCCTTTCCATGGAGTTAAGCTTTAACAAATCATTAATAAATTATTATTTTGAAAATTTATCTTAGCTATTTTACAGTTTGAAGAATAATTTTATCTAGCTACACTGACAGAGCCTGCATATATATCCCAACTCTCTTTTACTCAGTGCTAGTTCTTTAATTAAACTGAAGCTGGGGATAGTCCATGAAGAGGACCGTAGAGCGAGCCTGCAATAGACACAAGACCCTTGAAAGTGGCTGCAGTTTCTTCATTTAATCTTGTGAATGACAAAGGAGTTCTTTAAATAAAGCTCATTAGTGACAAACTGAACAGTTGATGATATTGCACATATAATAATAACAGCAAATGGTGCACTTTCAATTTGTTAGTATGCTAAGCACTTTATATTACCTCCTTCTTTTACTAGAGAGGAATCTGAAGCTCTAGAGTTTAAAACTTCCACAAAATAATTGTTAGCAGTGGATAGATTAATATTGTGTGAATTCAAAGCCAATGATTTTAACAACGTCCAAACAATTAAAATAACACAAAATGAGAAACATTAGTACCATTTCTTGAGAGTTCACTGAGGCAGACATTATCTCACTTAATCTCCCCAACAATTCTCTCCCAAATATTTTCTTTTTAATAGATGAGGAAATTGATCCCCAGTGAGATATATCCATTTGGTATACTGGTTTTAAAAATAATACAGCTCATTTAAGAGTAGCATTGTAATAAATGACGACAGAACTACTAAATTGGCAATCATTTAATATCAAGTATATTTTATACAGTATTTCTTCATCCTTGGACTTTTTTTTGCTTTTTGGAGGTTGTATATGGATTACACTTAATGTTTATAGCAGTGCTTTGGAATAGTTTAGAACGGTCCCAGCCTGGAAATGTCTGAAATGTTTGTATAGGAGTAATGCAATTTTAGTATCTAGAATCGCGCTAACATATATGATAAATGTCAGTAGAAAAACATATATTTGCTGTCTTTTTTTTTACATTTTATAAAAGAAAGCATTTCTGTTATGTTAGAAAATAACCAGGATTTCTGTTTTGAAAAAGAAATCACATGTAAGTTACTCTAAGTTGTAGCTTTATATGTTTTATAATACATTAATTGTTCTAGCAGCATTCAGAAACCCTAGTGTTTATGAGTATGACTTGCTGTAGATTCCCATGGCCCCTTACAGCCCCAGGTCCTTGAAACAAACAAACAAGGCTTTACATAATAAAAATTGAAATAAAATTTAAAATATGACCTATAACATGAGGTGTGAACTTGCTTAAACTGTGGTTGCTTCCTGCTAGTGCACGAATTTTCAGGATGTCATTGCTAACTGTATAAGCACTTTGGGAGTCTAGTAAGAAATAATTTTAGAGCAAATCAATGCTGTGTTAAAAAGGAAAAGGAAAAAGGAAAAAAAATACTCTTTATTCAATTTTAGAAGCAGGAAATGTTAGACCTTAAAGAAACCTTAAAGATGATCTTAGCCCACCTCCCAAATAGGGAAGTGCAATCAGCTTTCTCATGTAGGTGAAAGTCACCAATCATAAACCAGGGATAATAAGCTAAGACCAAAAAAAAAAAAAAAAGCTAGGACAGAATTTTCTAACTGAGCCCTTTTCTCTCCATAATACCCCAGTAATTGCTCATCCTGTCTTTAGTATAAGTCAAGAAATTAGCGGTCCAATGCCAGCTAGAGGCAGAACAGTAATATCAGGACAATGAGAGAGTTTTATTAGCAGTAAGTAAAGGCATCCCTACTCTCAACTCTCCTCACTCTGTGGATTTGACTATTATAGAAGCAGGAGAGCCCCAATACTAAAAATGTGTAGAGTGGAGGTCCTAAGAAATTTGCTAGTGGATAGAGGCCATAGGAAAGTGGAAGTGGGATTACAAAGTAAAAACCGGAAGTGATTGAGTGTTCACTGCAACATCAGAGGAACCCTTTAAAACTCATTTGGAAAGCACAAACTATGGCTCCTCCACCCAAGCAGAAATTACTAGATGAGTCAACTAAAAGATACAACAGAATAAAATAAGCAAAACCAGTGGCACAGATAGAATGTGAATTAAAAATAACTATAATAGATATCCTCAGAAAAGAAAAGGAAAGAGATTGGATTCATAAAGAGAACAAATAGTTATAATGGATAGATGTATTAGGTTTGAAAAAGTACCACTAAACACTAAAAATCTTAAAAAAAAAACACTAAAACTAGATGAGTTAAATAAAAGAATGGATGCAGTCAAAAAATTAGTTTATAATATGGAAAATCAAGTCCAGCAATTCTTTTAGAAACATCAGGAAAAGGTAGTAAGATGAAAAGAAAAGAATGTAAGAAAAGTCAAGAAATAGGAATCACAGAAATAGACATGTCATCAGAAGAGACAAGAAGTAAATTGAGGGGAGGAGATATTAAGTCAGTTAATAACTAATAAGAATTTTTTAGAACTAAAGAAAGATACAGCAATTAAGCTTTGAAGAGTTCAGAGAGAGCTGAAGAGTATAATAGGAAGAAAACCTACATCTAGATCTATTCTATTCAAATATTAGAACATCAGAGCTTAGGAAAAAAACTCTAAAAGCTTTCACATTTAAGGAAAAACAGATAACCTATATAGAGAAGCATGTATCAGACTTAGATTTCTCAGCAATAACAGATTCAAGGGGAAACTGAGATGACATCTTGAAAATCTTGAAGGAAAACAACTGTGAACCTAAAATTATATGCAGCTTAACTGTCAATTAAATGTGAAGGACATGGAAGGATGTTTTCTGATAGACAAGATCTCAGAAAACCTACTATACAAAGACCCTTGCTGAAAGCTCTCAGAACATATACTCTGATGAGAAGAGAAGTATATTCAGGAGCAAGTAGTGAGGTATATAGATAGTAATAGAGAATACAGAATCCAAGGATGTGTGTAGTTTTGTAGATAAGCAATGGCCAAAGAAAAACAGAAGAGGAGAAAAAGAAATACTAATGACCAAGTATCTTATCAGTCTCGAATTAAAACTACAGGTAATATTAATCTTTTGAGAATCATGGGGGCAAGAGGAGTAAGGGAGGGGTAGAGTTAGAGACCAGAGGAGGTGAAACTGTGATAAGGTTCTTTAGACAGAGTATACAAACATTAGTTAACTTGAAACATTTACAGTGAAAAATAAACACAATTAGGGAATTCAAAATTAATCTCTTTGCTTAGTAATAGACATCATAGATAACATGAACAGATTGTGATAAATTAGAAAAAGTTCTAATATCAAATAAAATAACATTGATTTCCAGATGACATATCATCTGCCATGTTTGAGAACCATTGTGTTAGTAAAACCAGGGCTCTAGTTTTTTTTCCTTGAGACTTCAAGGGGTGGGCACCAAATCACCACAATTTTTACCTCATCATTACATCCCAAGTCAAGTACACAGTGTTTGAATTAGTTGCAGTTGCTAGGGACATATACTGAAGGACTGCTAAGACAGTTTTATTATGTTGCCATGTTATTGTTTGTAGAACCTTGAGTAAATCTCTCATGAGCTCAGATTTGCGGTTCAAGACCCTTCTGTATCTTGCACCATTTTTCCTTCCTCCCAGCTGGAAGCTCCAAGATACATGCATTTTGTGAAATCCTTGATCTTGTTTTATTAATACAACATATTTGTGTTACAGTTTTGCCCCTCAGTTATCTTGACTCTAATAATTAAATGCTATATAGAAATCTTGCAGAAGTTAGATTCTTTAATTTCTTTAAACCAAAACACTCTGTATGTAGGGTTTCATGGAATACATAGGAATGATAGTTTAGAAAAAATCAATTTCTAGATCTCTGATTCCTAAAGCTGATCTGAGAGTCCATTTGTGATGAGAGTGGAGATTTCCCCTTTGCGCATTATTCTTTACAAACCTCTGAGACACTAAACAAGAGGACAATGGGAAATAGAAGTTATAGATTTGAAAGAGTGGATGATTCTGAAGCACCAATTTTCTACCCATGGTCTGGAGATCATAATAATTAATTACTATTTGCTTTTTTCACTCATTTTCTCAGGAGTTAAAGTGAGAAAGGACTTTCCATTGTCATTTGTCATCTTTTCTGTTATGTAACTTAAATTTCAAAGAACCGAGGGATGTTACTGTAACAGACTTTCTTCTATTCATACGTGCTTATTTACATGAACAAGTTCTCTGTACTTTATTATATTAAAAAAAATTGAAAATGAATTAAATACTAGCAATGAGTAATAATCCCCCATGTTTACAGAACTTATCAGGAAAGAGGAGACTAATGAGATAATTCCATCTGCCTTATTAAGAAATGAACCTCCAATAAACTTTAACTTTTTATGCATAACATTTCCTCTAAATATTTAAATATATATAATTTTACATAAATAATTGTAATGCTAATTCAATCCAGAAGAAATTTAATGCTTAGAGTCTTATATTCATCTGACTTTTTTTAAAGCAATGTGTGTACATAATTTTATTTCTGAGAATTATTACAAGATGATCAGTGAAAAAATGAAATTCTCTTGGTAGTGCAATGGAATACAAATTTAAGGAGAAAAAAGCAAGGCAAAGTTTCTCAAAGCTAGTTTTTAAATGAATGTGAGTATTAAATCACTGTGGTTTAAAATCTACTCAATACATTGGAAAGAATTGATGTAAAGGACTTATTTTAAAATCTCAATGTTTATAGTACTCTGGAAATTACATCCTTCACAACTATTTAAATATACATGGATACATGTAAGAAGGCAACTATCTCAATTTTCTTTTTTAAGTATACATACAGTTCTTTTTTTAGCATGAGTAAGAGCTATATGTGCACACTGATTGAGACCAGAACTCTACATTTTTGGAAAAAGAGAGGGCAGTAAAGAGAAAGAGAGATGGTTTTAAAATTAAACAATGAAATTTTTCCTGGGAGTGGTGAATCAAAAAACGATTAAGGAAGCAAATCAGCCAGAAAGGTGAAAGGATCAGAATGCAGATATGGCAAAAGATTATGGAGTTAGTCCCTAGCCAGCCCATAGCAACTGCCTTATTATATTTTAATATATGTCATTAAGCTGTATATCTTGATACCTTCAACTTTCTGCCAAAATGAATGACTCTTTTTTTTTTTTTTTTTTTAATGAATGACTCTTATTTCAGTAGTAAGTAGAGTTATGTTAACTGGACAACTGATAGCACCACAGCCTTTCTAACCCAATGTGTATTTTTTAATATGGGATAGGATGATATGGTGGTGTTCCTTTGATTACCAATAAAAAAGAACCCACCTGGCAAAATTTGTGACATGATAAATTGAAGTCCATTAGAACATAAGCATACACACAAATAGCTACTGGATTTTGCAGATGGTAATGTGCTTTCATTCCAGTAATGTGGAAGTCCAAACAATATGATTTTTATCAAACCGCAAACACGTGAAAATTTTAACATTCCTAAGCATGATTTTAGGATATATTTTTTTTTAATGTCTTCTTTGTTTTTAATAAAGATTTATTTATTTGAGAGAGAGAAAGAGCAAGAGTGCCTATGCACAAGCAGGGAGGGAGATGGCGAGAATCTCAAGGAGACTCCCCACTGAACGCAGAGCCCCGTCTAGGGCTTGATCTTATGACACTGAGATCATGTCCTGAGCTGAAACCAAGAGTCGACACTCAACGAACTGGGCCACCCAAGCACCCCTAAAATGCTTTTTTAAAAAGAAACCTTTTAGCTAGAATAATTTTAGTACTACTCATTTAACTGAATTACAAGTAAAATATGAATAAAGAAATATGGCAGCCATTTAAAATACATAATCTGCAACATTTCTTAAGGGGAATGGGGTGTTGGTAGCTGGAATACTTTCTACTCTGTGCTGTGATGGGTGTGTACAGGCACATCTGAAGAGAAGGAAAGCTAGGACTGGATTGGCCACATTGCCCACCCAGACAAAGGAATTGCTGACTTAACAGATAAAATAATAAGTAATAGGGAAACCTGGGATATTTCTATGGCAGTAGTTATAATAGCTAACATTTACTGAACAGGATATGTCAGGCACAGTCTTAAATATTTTATATATATTAAATTATTTCATTGCCACAATAATAACTACATGTATATCTTACTGTTAAAGAAATTTCCCAGATTTTCTTTTGTATTCTTTTATTGTTCAGATATTTATTAGCTATCCTCTTGTCCAAATGGTTGAGTCCAGTCCTAACTTCCTCTTTAAATGGAGGCTTGACTGGCCGAGAATGTCCACAGCGGTTCACCCTTATGTCTGGCTCATCTGGGTCATTCTTCTGGAATACTTTGGAGCTCTTCCGTATAACCTTTCTATAAGCACGGGCTTCTATAGGCATGGCAGCTAGCTTCTAAAATGGAACCATTTCAGCCCAGGAAAGCAAAAGTTGCAGATATCTTGAAGCTATACTGTGTCACTTGACCCAGTTTCCTTTGCCCTTGTTTTGGACAGAGCACCCCCCAGTGCTGGCCAGATTCAGTGCATTCAACCTCTTGAGAGTAATGGGAAAGTTTTTGCAGCCATCTTGAATCCACCATAGATAATATGACAGCTTTCAATGTTATTATCCAGCTCTATTTATGAGAGCCAGCCATCCATTTTACTTGCAATACAAAAATATCTTGCCTATGACCATTTTCTTTTAAGTGTTTACACTGTTTTGTCCTGGAAGGATGGAAAGAAGGGGGAACTGAGGGTGCTTGTGCAGAGTTTGCCCTAGGCCTGACTCTTTACTCAGCCTCAGCATTCAAATAAACTACCAAAGAGTATGAGGCAGAAAAGAATTTAAGATACTTTATCCCAGTACTTCCCAGAGTGCAGAAATTTCTATTTTATGGGGTGTCAGAGACAGGAAAGTATTTCTGCTTATAAAATCATTTAGTGTATATGTCTATATCTATATTTTTCATTTATGTATCTATTTCCATTAAGTTTTCTCCATAGAATACCTGTTGATATTTTTCAAAGTCAAAAAGAACTGCAAAGGTAAACAAAAACACCAAAAAGGCTAAGAAAGAAAACAGAAGTCTTCTGCACTTTCCTCCTCATTCTCAAATTTCTACTCCCCAAGGTGAACCACTTTCTACTTACTCAGTTAGGTACCTCCCCAACCCCCACTTAACTTTTAAAATACCATGTTTCTGCATTTATTTCTTGAAAAAAGAACCAAATGAAACATATAAATCTGAGAAATACAAAATCTGAAATGAAGCATTCACTGGGTAAGTTTAACAACAGATGAGACACTACAAAAGAAAAATCAGCATACATAACAACATACTGGCAAATGAACTCATTCCATCTGAAGCACAGAGGGGGGGAAACGGCAAAAAAACAAAAACAAAACAAAACCACACACAAAAGCAAAGAGCCTCCACAACTTGTGGAGCATAGTATCAGATACACTAATAGATGAAAGCAAATTCCTGGTGGTGGAATGGAAAAAGGATCAGAGACCATGTATTTGAAGGAAGAAAATGCCCCAGATTTATTCAGATCTGATGAAAATATCAACCCAACAGAAAAAAGTAGCTTCTATTAGGATAAGCAGGCACAAGGAAATTCAAGCAAGATAAGCACAAGCAAACCACATCAGGGTGTATTATAGTAAAATTACTGAAAACCCATTATAAAAAGAAAACCTTAAAAGCAAACAGGGCAGGCAGGAAAAGCCATGTGAAAAAAAAAGCCTGTGAAACAGGTAGGAATGATCAAAAACTGTGTAAGCCAAGAGACAGTAAAGTGATATCTATACAACACTGAAAGAAAAACTGTCAATATAGAAGGAGCAAAACCTATTCAACTTCATGAAATGTGGTCTTGTAAAAGGAGTCACAGAGAGTGATGCTAGGAGGGATCTTTGAGCTTATTAGCCTGTAGCATGAGAGCGGGACTAAGAAGGGATTAGAGGGACCGCCCCATAAACACACACATGCACTGTAGGTCTGTCAGATACACCTGGAAGCCTTGTCGTAGGCACACTCACACACCCCTCACCCTTACCTCTCACTGTAATGAGAGTAGGGAGCCTGTGAATAATGAGACTGAGTAGGATCATCTCTGGTATGTTGAGGCAGAAGAAAGGGTAAAAACCACTGACAGTCCAAATCCTCACTTTACACATATGATCATTCAAGCTTTGGGAAGATAAAATGACTAGTCCCAAATCACTTCTGGCAGAGAAAATAGTAAACTTGCATCTCAGATCAGGTTGTTCTCTTTCTTTGGGCATTTAAAAGTTCAGTAATCCCCTTAGAATTAGTCTATGACAGTGTATTTGCAATAAAAGGTGGGTATCAGGAATTTCAGACTGAAGGTTGTGTAGGTTGAGGGTGGATACTTATAGTTTTTGTATCGATGCAATTTTATATAAACTCAGTATAAAGACTAGGGCGTATTAAGTTATTAATTTATTGAGGCATAACAATAGCGGAGATGAATAAAACATCTTTTCAGTATTTCATCTCTCTCTTTGACAAGTAAAGTTCCGGATGTGGTAATACCTATTATGAAGTGGCTCCCCAAAGATGTTCAAGTTAAGAAAAACAGAGTACACAGGCAGTATATAAACATGCTTATTGTTGCATCATGTCAGTGGAGGAAAATACAGAAGGAACATTTGAGCGCAATAAATCTCTCCTAAAGGGAGCATTACTTGCTACAACCTGTCTGCAGCAATCAGAGGAAGGAAGTTAGCAAGAAAGGGAAAGAATGCCAGGTTGCAGGTGCCAAAATGTCTCATCACTTGTAACTGAAAGGAGAGAGCAGATTCCTTTAACTCAAAACAATGTTCAAATTCAGCTGCTAGAATTACAGTCGTCCTAGATTTTAAAATCTGTTTCCCCCTTTTTTTTTCCACCAATAAAGGTGATCTTTATCAAAATACCAATACTGAAAACCACAGAAATTAAGTGTTTGAGAGGAACTAAAATCATGTCTAACTCTTTTATTTTCAGCTAAGGTAATGTGGATCAGAGAACATTATTTAATTCCTTATCCAGTGTTGTGTCCATTACATTCTGCTATGAAGAATAATTCTAACCAAATCACTTAAGTTCCAGGTAAATCATGCCCCACCAAAGGTGTGTATCTTTTGTTATTTAATTATAACTATTAAGTGGTTCTGAGGAACTAATTCAGAAGGACCTACAGATAATATTATTCAGGATTTTTTTTGTAAAGGTTTCAACAAGTTTTTTTTTTGTATATATTTTTTTATTGGAGTTCAATATGCCAACATATAGCATAACACCCAGTGCTCATCCCATCAACTGCCCCCCTCAGTGCCCCTCACCCAGTCATCCCAACTCCCCCACCCACCTCCCTTTCCACCATCCCTTGTTCATTTCCCAGAGTTAGGTGGACAGGTTCTTAATCTGATAATCTGATTCATTTGGGAGCTACCAAAGGTTGCTTTTAGAAGTCTGAAAACAATAACAAAAAGATGTCTGTTTCAACTATATTTTTTTAAAAGTCTCATTTTACACTCAATTAGTTTTGATAAAACAGGTATGATTCTGTGGGGGAGGATTTTGGATACATAGGAGCCAAGTTAGATGGAATTCATAAAAGTGTTAAGCCACTGATTTTAAGGTCCACTATTACTTTGTAGTAGACTACTAAGAAAATGTAGCCAGTTACGCTGTGATGTGCATTGACTGCAAAACACATACTGATTTCTGTGGTGTTAAAGAATGAAGGGAAAAAAAAAAAAAGAAAAGAAATGCACTTCTTAGAATTATTGAAATATTGGAGGCACAGTAAGGAAAAGTAAGACTCTTTCTGGAGGATAGGAAGCAAAATGGAGACAGGAATGCAGAGTAGAGCATGGGCCGGGGAGTAGAGGTGCCTTGCTGAAGCTCACTCCCCTGGGGAACTGTAGAAGGCCTTGGCTCATCGGGGGAGGAGGGTGAAGAGAGGATCTTGCCCAGACCAGAGCCCTCAATCTTGAGCCTCAGCCTCCTGGTTCTGTTCAGTCATGAACAGAGGAATATATCAGAAGTCGAGTCTTAACAGTTTAAATGGGAGAGCAACTCTCACAATTTTGAGACTCTCCTAGGATTTAGAAGACAAGTTAAAGTATTGAATGCTAGCCTAAAGCATTTAACTCTCATTTTTTAGTCTTTAATGAGCCTCCTAAAAAGAGCAAAATAAAGTTAAACAAATGTTTAACTAGATGAATCTAACTAACAAGGGTGTGAATAACTATAATCTGCCAAATATCTTTTCCTCGTTTTTTTTTATCCTCACAGCAGGTACTCCCTCTGGAAAATGAGCAGTAGTGTTCCAGAGTGTGATGACTAGCCTTTTTCTCTTTCTATTTTACCAAGTTGTGCTACTTTTGAGAAAAATCCATGTTCTACGCATGATATTAAGAAAGCTAGTAGTTATTTACATGATATTTTAATCCACCATCACCAGTAAACTCAGTTCTAAAACACAACATTCAGTTACATCCTTAAAAAAATGATTCACTTTGGGTGGAGTACAGACTTGCCCGTAGTCATCAGTTTTACTGCAGGCGAAATAAAGACACACCTCTTCCTGAAAACACAGACAACACAAATTACTGTGGCCAGCTTCTTGCATTATCACCTTTACATCAGCTCATCCCTAACTGCTAATCACCTAATACTACTAATGTAAACACTGCCCTTTCCAAGCACCTGGCTTCCTTTGGTAGTATTCTGTGATATCCTCTCATTATGCAGTATCTTCTGTAATATTTCTTATTCCTACAAATTCTCTAATCTCTGAGAATAGATTTCATCACCTCCATCATATCACTGTGAACAATAATTTGCTGAGCTATTTGTTTGCTAAATTCCTACCCGTCGTTTAAGGATCAGGTCTCCTAACCACTCAAGCAGAGATTTGGGCTGCTTCTGTGCATGAAAGAGTGTTTGTTTGTTTGTTTGTTTGTTTGTTTGTTTGTTTGTTTTAAATACTTCAGCTCTCATTGTATTGCATGCTCATCAAAGGTAAGGACCACATTTCTTCAGATTCATATCCCAAAAACTTAGCAAAATGTCTGGTATATATCAGATGAATACTAAATATTTGTTGAAACAATTGATCAGATGGAGATTTATATCATATGCCAACGACAAAGTTTGTATTTACCACACACAGTATTAACTTAGTAGGATATATTCTCTAGCTTCAATATTAGAGCCTAATAGAATATTTAAGACACAACTAAATTGAAGACAAGAAGCAAGAAATAGTCTTCTAAAAAGAGGGTCAAGAACATCCAGATAGGACAGACTGCTCTCAGCAGGGATGACTAAGAGATAAGAATTAAGTCTTAGGGAAAAGGATGATATTTCAGGACACAGAAGAGAGGATTGGTAGGCATTCCATATGGAACTAACACTAGGCAAGGGACAAAGACATGAAAGCAAGAGATATATTTGGAGAATTGTCAATATTCTAATTGCATGGTTCAGAATTATAAATAGATCAGGGGGCACCTGGGTGGCTCTGTCAGTTAAGCATCCAACGTTGATTTCTGCTCGGTCATGATCTCAGGTTTGTGACATCAAGCTCAGCATGCTTAAGAGCCTGCTTAAGAGTCTCTCTCTCCCTCTATCCTTCCCTTACCCCTTAAAAATAAATAAGTAAACGAATAGATAAAATATATCAGTGGCTGATAAAGCTGAGCAAGTAAGTTAAAATCAGCACCTAGGAGGAGTTCAGACTTTAGTGTAAGCAACTGAGATACATAATTTCTGAGTAGAAGAAAGATATATAATGAGGTTTTAGGAAGATTAATCAGTGTTCAGACTGCATTAGAAGAGGCAGAAACTAAAGGCGAGGGTGAAGGGTTATAGTGTTTCTTTAGGAAAGGAATTTAAGACAAGAAGCTAAACTAAAAACAAGAGAAGGATGTATATGAGTGACATTGCTAATGTAAAAAGAAAAAAAGGTCTCACTGTATTGCATGTTGGTTGGTGTACATTTAAATTATCACATTTTAAGAGAAACCCAGACAAGCCAGAGTAAATTCAAAGGAGAGTAACTGGGATTTGGGTGGGAAGGAGGGGCAAGGGTCTACAGACTGAATCCCTGATTAATGAGGAAGTTGAACCAAAGATTCTGAAGGAGAGTGTGAGAGGGAGCTTCAGTTTTTTCAGAGGGCTGTCTTCTAGAAGAGACAACAGCATCCTTACTCTTACTCCAGAGGGGCAAGATACTTGACTTGCATCAGTTACAGGAAGAGTAACTGATGTATTTTGAGAAGTTTAATTTATGATAAAGATTTGTAAACCTGAACACTATCTTCAAATACATGAAAAATCTGCCACATGGAAATGGTACTTGTAAACAGATTCGGTTAACTCCATATATCAGAACCATTTGTAAGTTGTGGATAAGCAGCTTTTCTCTTCATCATAGGAACTATTAATTATAGCAGACCACCCATCAGAAATATTATTAAAAATGTGGGTATGTTAGAAGTGGATATTGATGGTGTCAGTTTTAAAAGGACAGATTAATAGTGTCCATTGGATTTATTTTATCAGTATCTATATTAGAGGGTAAAGAAAGAAGAATCTTAGAACTTACATCAATACTTTTTACTTAAAAAAAGTAAAATTAAATTAAAAAATAAAAATACTTTTTACATCCAGTTTGTGGATGTTTCACAATTTGTTTATTCATGAGAGATAGAGAAGCAGAGGCATAGGCAGAGGGAGGATAAGGCTCCCTGCAGGGGTCTGGATGCAGAACTCAATCTCAGGATCCCAGGATCATGACCTGAGTCAAAGGCAGATGCTCAACAACTGAGCTACCCATGCGTCCCGGTATTTCAGAATTTATCGTTCTCAGATAAACAGAAAATACAAAGAAACATATAAGGAAGTTCATGGGTACATATACCCATGTATAAATAACAATATTTCTTTTTTTTAAATGCATAACAAATAAGAAGGTATGGCATAGTATGAAGGGGGATGGGTTGACATCAAGCACACCTGAATTTGAAGCCAGCTCTGCCACTTAGCTCTTTTAACTTGGCCTCTCGAGGCCTCTCTAGGTCATAGTTTAATCACCTGTAAAACAGGGATATAATTACTCTCTTCCAGGCTTTTTTTTTTCTTCCAGGCTTTTAATACAGATTAATAATAATACTTATTCAGTACACAGAAAAGAACCTAGAACATTTTGGTATTAAAAATTGGCAGCTAGGGGCAGCCTAGGTGGCTCAGAGGTTTAGCACCACCTTCATCCCAGGGCATGATCCTGGAGATCCTGGATCGAGTCCCATGTCGGGCTCCCTACATGGAGCCTGCTTCTCCCTCTGCCTGTGTCTCTGCCTCTCTCTCTCTCTCTCTCTCTTTCTCTCCCTGTGTCTCTCATGAATAAATAAATAAAAATCTTAAAAAAAATAAAAACTGGCAACTATTAAAATTATTATTTGAAAAGGTTTTATTTTTAAAAAAACATTTTATTTCTTTGAGATAGAGAAAGCGAGCATAAGAAAGAGAGCTTGAGTGGGGGGCTGGGGGGAAGGGCAGAAGCAGACTCCCTGATAAGCAGGGAGCCTAATGCAGAGCTCAATCCTAGGACCCTGGGATCATAACCTGAGCTAAAGGCAAACACTTAACCAACTGAGCCACCCAGGTGCCACAGAAAAGGTTTTCGATAAGCATACTCTGTAGACACAAAGTAGTTAAGTGGAAAGAACATAGGCTTTGGAATCAGACTGGCCTGACTTTGAAGCTTAGCTCAGTCACTTGTTAGCACCAAATCCACGTTTAAACAATATGACTCAGATTCTTTATCTTTAAAATGGGAACAATACTTACCTACTCCATAGGTTCAGAATATCAAATGAGGTCATGTTTATTATTTCTGTATTTAGCAGAGTCTGGTACGTAGTAAAACCTCATTGTTCATTTCCTTTCATTTCTTCAAATGTATATAGAGGTAGTACCCCACTCATGACCTGTTAACATGTATTTTGTAGACTTAGATGGACTGGAAGTCCTGGCTGGGCTTCACAGTCCCCGAGGAAAGGGAGAGCTGTTCCTGTTTGCCAATGCCAACTCCTGGAACTGATTCATCTAATGGACTGCCCTCTATTATGCAACCCTTGAAAGGAAATGTCTGAGTTTTAATAGAGGAAGAGAGGATAGAGACTCATATCTTGTTTTATACGAAAGTAAAGAGTTTAAGTTACTGGGTGTTCAGGCACACTTATTATAATTCCTCCTTTCTAAACCTTATCCAGTACTTCCAAAGTCTACTGTTTCCAGAAGAGTAATCAGAGGAGAAAGTTGAAGTTTGACACTTATACCCACTTTCTTATCCTCTTATTTTCAGCCAAATATTATAGTCCATTCATAATGACTGTTCTAATTGGGTTTGTTTCCTTATGATTGAAATAACTTTCTTCTTTCTCTGTGCAAATTGACCATAATATTCTTCTTATTTAGAAAACCACTCTCTTTGGGCCCCTATGTAATTCTGAGCCACTTCCAAGAGTCACCCTAAGGTCAGCTCCCTCTGTGTTCTCTAGTGATCTTTCTAGCCCACAGTATTTTTCCCCACCTTGATCTCTTTCAGTCCCAAATCTGACTTCACATTTTGTCACTTGTTTTCTATCTTGAGTTCTTTGCAAATTATTTCATGTGTGTAATTTATCTTTCCCAGTAGAAATTTAAACACTTGAAGGGTAAAACATTACCTTACTGTATTTCTATTATGTACCCCATTGTGCCTAGGGGAAAAAAATGTAGTTTTGTATGGTAAATATTTGATAAAAATTTATTGAGTTGTTTAAAGCTTTTGGATATCTGCTGAGGCCTCTAGGCCAACATTTCATTACTTTGGTTAGTTTATTTGCCTTTGAGAATTTTCTGAGCACTTCTGATTTATTTTCATAATAGGCAACACTTGAGGTATCATGACTAAGAATCACTTAGTATGAAAAAAATATTCTAAGTGTCCTGATTCCTAGTCTAGTTTTCTTTCTCCTTGATATAATACTGAAGCAAATAACAAATGGAACTTCTACTTACTTAATGATTCTGTAATTCTGCGTGTGTTTTTAATGGCAATAAGAATGTGAAGTTTGAAGGTTCTTTTAGTATCTCTGAGAAATCAAAATTTTTCCTTTTCATTCAATCTATGGATGATGACAATTTCTGATAAACATCTCAGATTTTCATCTTTGGTTGACGTTAGGTGAATTTTATTCTGAGAGTCCTATAAAAAAGTACTTTGGGCCATAGAAAAATCTTCTTAGTGTAAAAGTAACAAATTATATGATTCCATTTATATGAAATGTCCAGATAAGGGAAATCTGTGGAGATGAAAATTAGATCAGTAGTTGCTTGGGGCTGGAATTGCAAGATACTTAGGGGATTAACTATAAACAGGCATAAGGCAACTTTTGGGAGCAACAAAAATGTTCCAAAACTAGATTATGGTAATGGTTGCATGATGTAAATTTATTAGAAATCATTGGATTGTAGACTTAAATTTGGTGAATCTTATGATATATAAATTACTTCTCAATAAAGTTGTTAAAAAATAATTTATGAGATTACATGGTTAAATGCTATTTTCTAATAAATTGTCCAGAGTGATAATATTTCCATTAGGAAAGGCAAAGATGTTGATACAAATTATTCCATTAGAAAAACTAATTATTGCTATTCTTCAATCACTGTATCAGTATATATATGCTTCTCATATTATTTCTATTAATAAATTTATATTGCACTATTTAGTAGAATTTTCAAAAATAAGACTACTTCTGTGTAAAAAAATACCAGAACGGCCTTTTTATTATTTTACTTTTCTGACCTTTTGATGTCAATGGAATTCAAATGATTTCTCACTGTTTTCTATTCTGAAAATAATTATCACTTGCCTTTTTTAATTGAAGTATTCTACCAGAGTTGACTATACAGTGATTTTTTTTTCCCAAAGGTAATCTTAATTTTTCATATATTTCTAAGATTAAATTTGAGAGCTGTTCGTTCTGGGGGAAAAATATCTAATTTAGTAAGCTATAAACTTTTGACAATGGAAGACTGAACAACTGGCTTAAATATTTAGTAATTTCTGCACACTATTCTATTCCCAAGTATAATAAGTATTTCCCCGTGTCTGATATCTTTTGGCTTCATACTTTTCGCTTCTGTTTCTATCTAGACTTGTGTTCTTTTGTCCAGTTGAGCAGTAGCGCTGATTTTTTCATTTGACAAATATGTATTTTCAGAACAGGAAAACTTGAAACCACAAGAGAATTTAGATATCATCTAGTCCAACTTATTAAGTTGTGGATTTGATATGAGACCCTCAGTGGTTAAGGGACATATTTGAATACATAAAGTCAAATAGTTATCTTAATTTTCAAGATTCAGTATTTACAATAAACCAGCGCAATTTCCTCATCTAGTCAAGAAGAGAGGCTAATATTTTTCAGTTCCTTGAAACTTCCAAATTTCATAAATTTAGTGGTACTATGGCTACACATGTTACTTCTCTTAGCCTTACCTAACTACATTTGCTCATAGTCTAACCCTAATTTCTTTTTTTTTTTTAAGATTTTATTTATATATTCATGAGAGACACAGAGAGAGAGAGACAGAGGCAGAGACACAGGCAGAGGGAGAAGCAGGATCCATGCAGGGAGCCCGATGTGGGACTTGATCCTGGGTCTCCAGAATCAGGCCCTGGGCTGAAGGCAGTGCTAAACCGCTGAGCCACCAGGGCTGCCCCTAACACTAATTTCAAATTACAATATGTGGATGCTATTTATCTTGCTCCTTGCACTTTTTATAAGAAGAAATATACTATAATAGTAAGAGTTTTCAATTCACACTCAACTATATTTGAGTCTAGGTCTGCCATTCATTTACTCTGTGACCTTGAACAAGTTATTTTCCCCTCGGTATGGGGTAAAAAGGCAGAGATAGTAATAGCTTTTTTCCCTATCCTTTTTAGCCTTTCTGTCTTCATAGATTTAACTCTGGGGCTATCTCTTAAATTTGAATTGTTTGATTAGTGAAAGTAACTCAATTTTTTTTCTATACTTTTATTAATCATTTGATTTTCTTTTGTGAGAAAATTCAAAAATAAATATCCTTTTTGTTTCCTTACTCATTAAGCTATTGAAACCTTGATATTTTTCTTTATAATTTGTTTAAATTCTTTATATAGCTAGGTTATTAATCTTTTCTTGGAGATATTTTCCCAGATGGCTGTTTACTTTGGAATTTCATTTGTAATGTTCACTAATGTGCATAAGTCATCTCTACAGATTCTTCCTTTGTTTTTAAACTTAGAAGATCTTGAGGGTAAGATATTTGGAGATAAGATGTGGCTGCAATTACATTACAAACTATTAAGCTTTATGTTTTTAAAAAATCTAAACTTACGTTCTCTCTTAAGCAGTTCATTAATGAAGAGACAGATAATTTCAGAGGTCCATGAAGAGTCTTCTTAACTGTAAAAACAGATAAAGGGAGAATGAGAAAGCAAATCTCAACTGATTGTTTACATTTTAATTTTTATTTCAATGATACAGTAAATGATGTAATGTCCAACTAAAAATGTTTGCAAGATAGGATTGCTAGTATTGAAAATAATTTATCCAAATAAGGTAATAAGAAGTTACCTTTCAAAACCTAGGGTAGTTTTGCAAAATAAGAATAAAGTTAAATTTTGAAACCTGGTATGTTAATGGTAAACCACAGTCATTAATTCTACTAGCATAAGAGACAGAGTAGTTCCCATTTTCCCATTTTATAAATAAGTGAAGCTTATTTATAAAAAGATAAAGATCATAAAGGATTATTAATTGACTACTTGAAATGGAGGATAATTATACATAGAATATTTGGGGTATGTATTAAAATAGAATTCATTCAAAATGTAATAAGCATTGTGTCATTTTCTAAGTTCCTTTCTATAATTTTAAGGGAGAAAGCCAAAGATTCCTTTTGCATATATAAAAATATATAAATATTATTAATTTATGTCTATGGAAAAGGAAAAAATTGATATTTCCATAATGTGCTCTGTTCTTCATATGAATAGTTGAAGCTAATTGTAGGTGATGGGATTTCATTTTGGCTCTGGTTATCATGTTTAGAGTCTTATCTTGTGACATGATTTGTTTAAGAGAAATGCATGCTTGCAGTTAAGTACATCCATTAGCGGTAAACCTGGTTAAATAGTGCCTGTCCTCAGTTGGTAAACGTCTACTTGGATAATGATAACGCAGTAACAATCTGATGGGTATAACAACTGCAGTATTAAATCTGCCATGGTGAGATAGAAACTCTCTTGTCAGCTTATATCATTTTCAGAGGGTTGCACTTTCAGTGGAGAAGGGAAGAGGACAAAATAATAACTTCTTGTTAGAGTACAGTAAGTGAAAGCTCATATGAACATCTCTTACCTTTCTTGAATGACTCCTTAAAAGGTGACATTTTCATTTTTGCTTTCAATTCTTGCTTATATAATGAAAACAAAGTGAGGAACTCAGAAGTATGGGTTTAATAAATTCTCACTTCTATATTCACATGCTATTTTTTATTTTAATGAGGAAGAAAATTTATATTTAATACTGACTTATACTATGCCTGTATTTTAAATTATTAATCCCCACAATAACCCTGTATGAGCCAGGGAGGATTAGTGACTTTGTCTAAGGTCATATAATCCTGAACAGGTAGAGTCTAGACTAGATCCATGTTTTTTCTGACTGTAAGGCTTAACTCTTTTCCTCTTAAAGAAATAGATATGTATGATATGTGATATGCAATATAAAATAGATACAGAAACAATAACTGCCAGTATAGTGTGGTTTCTGGTTAGTGCCAGATGATTGGAACAGAGAAAGGAGAGAGATTGCTCTAAACTGGAATAAGGAGGAAGAATTATATGAGGACACAACCTGAATTGGGCTATGTACTCTCTCAGTGAATTATCACTAGATGGAGATAGTGATCTCATATGAAATGAAAACTAAGAGATTTTTGGAAGATAATAAGTATGTGTTTGAGGACAAAAGGGAGGATGGTCTCTGGGTTATTTAAGGACGCCATCTTAGTTATTGGTGTCTCAGTTTAAATAGTTCTTAAACGTGTTTGTTGCATTGAAAAATGAGAGGTAAGAGAAGCATAGTTGAGAACATATCGTCTTGCAGTGTTGAAGGTAGTAGAATTAACAGTGCTTTTTTATAAGTTACTAGCCTGATACAGGGGGATGGGGGTTGGGAATGATGAGAAAGAAGAGAGTGAGGGCAAGTCAGCTTTTCCTCTAATATAGAATAATAGGTCTAAAAAACGAGGAATTTTGAGGCCATGAACAACACTGATGAAAGAGTTAACACTTGATACCCTCAATCAACTTTGAAGGATGGGAGACTTCTTTGAAACCTTGAGGCAAATAGAAAGGATTTGGATTAGCCACTGAGGCAAGGGAAAATGGGCTCATAAAAGAATAGCCCAAAAGCAAGCAGCAAAGACCAAGTTGAAATTTTAAGAACTAAGTTTGGATTATGTTCATTCCATGGTGTTTTTCTATTTTCTTCCCAGAAATCAGAGGTACACTGCAGAGCAAACAGTTCTGCTTTAATATTTACCAGCACAAATCTAACATATGTAATCATATCCAGTTCCATACTTTTTTTAGGTCATGTGATTTGGCTACAAATGTATCCCTAGGTCTTTGTGCAGAGTTGAAACAGTATGTAGGCACAAATTTAAAATATTCACCCTAAACAGTTGCTCTCGAGAATGCTTAGAAAAGCTTTTGGTTGCACAGCTTAAGTAACAGAGCTGGAAAAATAATTTGGTAGGGAAAGCTAATGGGTTCATTTTCTCACTTATGATGATTGTAGTATTTTTAGTAGTGATGTAGAGCTCTGTCCTTCCCATCATCTAATTATAATGTGCAAGGACTGATTGCATGTGCTCTTTGACTGCTGTCCTTGGCACTAATAACCCTAAACAAAGCTGCAGGCCCTAATTACCCCCTTTTCCTAATCTGAATTTTTATGTGCTTTTGAACTAAGTCTTCTAGTACTCTAAGAGGGCTTCCCTCGTCATTGGAGAGACATTTACTTCTCCTGAATTCAAGGAACTAGATTTTGAATTATTTTTTGGAGGAGTTTGTTACACTTATAATTTTATAGTAGCACAGATAAATCAGTATGCCTTGGTTTGTTTTTATATACCTAAACTAATATTGTCTGCATATAAGGAGATCATTACAAAAGTTTACTTTAAGATATATTCGTGAGATGTGTGTACATGTTGATAACATGGAGACAGAGAGGGTTGATTTTGTCTCCTGATTGTCAGATTCCATCTAACTAATTGATAATATGATTCTGTATCTCTTTTTGATGTGCTATAACCTGAATTTCTTGTGGTAATATTTAGAAGATAAAATAAAAATGGACTTTGGGTTTATGTCAGTTGAAAGGAAGATGATTCGCTGAATTACTGAGCACATTGGAAAAATGACAAGGCAAAGTCTGTTTATTCCTTCTTGGCTGAAGAACCAGCAAACACTTCTGATTAATGACATTGAAATGAGTCAGAATTATTAGCTTGAAGCACAGAACTATGTTTTTTTTTCAAAGTCTTGACCAAGAGAATATGGCCTCATGTGAAAATAAAGATAATTTAGATTTTGATTTTTCTTCTCTTTTAAAAATTCAATTTTCTTAAATTTTTTTCTCACGTTTAAAAATTATTATTAGTTATATGACTTGGGCAACTGATTCTGCTTTAGTTTCTTTAACTTTAAAATGGGTTTATTGTACCTATTTAACAGAGCCATTGTGAAGATTAAATGAGATCATATTTGTGAAATGATTAGAATGACTAGAACTGGTAAATTACTCAGTGAATATTAACTATTGTTTTCATTTAACCAGTATGGCTTCAACCACAGTGGCAGGGATAATATTCTAGCTGGGCACTCTAATAACTATTCAACCAGAGAAAATTTACTTAACCTCTTTGTGCCTCAGTTTCCACATTTGTAACATAAAAGTAATGTCTACTGTATCAGATTTTTGTGAAAATTTAGTGAGTTAATGTATGTTAAAGTGCTTAGAACAACCTAACACATACTAAGCCTATTATTATAAATATTTTCTTTCTTTTTTTTTTTTTAAAGATTTTATTTATTTATTCATGAGAGACACAGAGAGAGAGAGAGGCAGAGACACAGGCAGAGGGAGAAGCAGGCTCCATGCAGGGAGCCCGATGCGGGACTTGATCCCAGGTCTCCAGGATCACACCCCAGGCTGCAGGCGGCGCTAAACCGCTGCGGCACCAGGGCTGCCCTATAAATATTTTCAACATTAACATTGTTTTTATTAGGACACATTTTTTTAACAATAAAAAGTACTTAAATGTACATAGTTCTGCATCACAGCCAAGTAGGGAAATTTAAAAAGGTAAGGTAAATTAATAAGACATGAGGGACAGAAAAAGAAGGCAAGATGATAGGAATAGCCAGAAGAGTAAATACTACAGTAGCAGACAGTGTAAAACAAAAACAGCCAGAGGGAGAAGACAGATAAGATAGGAGAGTTCCAGAAAGTTCTTCCTACTTCTAAAATTCATTTATTTGTTTATACACATGAACACACACAAGATAAAATCCTAGACTGGGTAACATGTTCTATAGGCTACTATCTCCCAACACTTTATAAATTTTTTTATACTGTATTTATTCTTGGTTAATTGAACACCTTCCCCATCAGACTACAAACTCTTTGAAGGCAAGAAACACATTTTGCTCATCTTTGGAATCATAGTGTCTTGCCCATAGAAGGCACTCAGTAAATATTTAAAGTACAAAAATAGGGCTTTGCAATACTAATTTGTGTTTTTCTTTGAAATTTTTTCCTTTTTCCTAATATTTCCCATAAATATGCCTCGAATATAAAACATATTTGTGTGTATGTACCTTTACTGCATGTAATATTTTAGTTTCTAAATTTATATTTTCTTTTATTAAATTTTGTTGCTAAATTTTTATTTTGGAAGTCTCCGTACTTACTAAAATTATTATGCTATTTGACATAATAACACTCACCACATCTTTAGGAAAATACAGTTGTCTTGTTCACCACACTTTATATCATATGTTAATTTTTCTATTATTTCTTTTCTTTTGGAGTCTATTGTTCTTTTTGTTTGTAAAACAGCATACTTGATGCTGCAACCAGTGGCTTTTTGCCATGCATTCTTAGTAGTTCTTGGAACATTTGGTTTAGGAAGTAGGATAATTAGTATATAAACATTGTGTAGCAGAACTACTCTAATTAGTGCCTTTTGGCCAGAGTTGAGTGATAAACAAAGTAAGATGCACGTCAGCATTCATCCTAACAGTTTATAAAAATCCTGTTATGGCCTTATGGGATAGCATACACAAGCTATATTGAATAATGTAGTAGTTGAAACCATGAGAAAAGGTTCCATCATTTCAATTTCATAGTTGCAATATAATTAGCTAACTCTACAGACTTTCATTAGTCTTCACTATTCAGAAATCTTAAACTTAGCTGTCAAGTATATCCCTAATAACTTTTCACATTTTTTGTGAAATATTTCCTCTTTAATCTATACCTGAGCCCATTTCTTTATATGCCTGTAATCTACTAGTTAAAAGAAGAGCATTGATGTAAACCATCAAAATGAAATAGATTAAAAAATCAGGTTCAGACACAAAAATTTTTCACTTACTTTATGGGGTCTTAAGCAAATTTTCTGCTGTTGAATTTACTATTTAGGTCCCTTACTGCTGAAAACTACTAAATACTAAATACTACTTCTTATTTTTGATGTATAAATACTCAGAAGATTTTTCCTATTAAGATGTCCTGTAAGTCCACATTTTTCAAGCTGCTATCTATATATGGACAAATAATTTTTTATAGAGTAAGAACAGAGCTTTTTGCTAGACAGCTCCTTTTTTTAGGGGCACTTTGGGCCTAGGGTACGAAGTCTAAGTACCAGTTCTTAGGAATCTCATTTGTATTCAGAATGTCAGTTGTCAAAAACTTCTTTGTGACTAATTTCCTTGTATGAGACTGCTGAAAACAGAAAGCAAATTATTTTTTAAGATAGAAAGCTTAATAAAATATTTGTCAAATAAATAGAAATGATAATCAAAGCTCTCCCTAAATTTTACACCTGAAATAAACACTTGAACAGACAGATGCACTTCCCCAAGTTGAATAACTTACGCAAGATACTTTTTTTTTTTTAAAGATTTTATTCATTTATTCATGAGAGACACACAGAGAGAGGCAGAGACACAGGCAGAGGGAGAAGCAGGCTACCCACAGGGAGCCCCATGCAGGGCTCTATCCCTGGACCCCAGGATCAGGCCCTGCGCCAAAGGCAGACGCTCAACCACTGAGCCACCCAGGCATCCCACAAGATGCTTCTACTAAATTTTCAGGAGATAAAGCTCCTCTCTCTAGGAAATAATCAAAGAAAGAAAAAGAAAAAAGTTGAGGTGAGGGAATGCTTTCTGGCTAATTTTGCAAGACTTGAATAACTTTAATTCCAAAAGGATAGTACAACAGAAAAGAATTTTAAGTCAGTCTTTTACAGTAGTAAGTGTGGGAATTCTAAATTTTTTTTTAATTTTTATTTATTTATGATAGTCACACACACACACAGAGAGAGAGAGAGAGAGAGAGAGAGGCAGAGACATAGGCAGAGGGAGAAGCAGGCTTCATGCACCGGGAGCCCGACGTGGGATTCGATCCCGGGTCTCCAGGATCGCGCCGTGGGCCAAAGGCAGGCGCCAAACCGCTGCGCCACCCAGGGATCCCCAAGTGTGGGAATTCTAAATGAAATGTTAGCTAACTAAATCCAACAGATTTTTTTAAAAAATGTAATTATCTCTGGACAGCAAAGATGGTTTAACATAAGAGAAATCAATGAAACTAGATTAATAGATTAATCAATGAAACTAGAATAATAGTAATAGTGAAAATATATAATAGACAAAAACTTATATAATTACCTAAAAGAAGATTTTCAAAGTATTTGATAAAATTTAACTCTAATTTACAACTGATAGTCCTAAGTCTAGGAAACTAGGAATGGAAAGAAATTATAATTGATAAAGGTTAAATACTAAAACCTGTACCAAACATCAAAACTAAATCTTTGAACTTTAAACAAGTTTTTGACAAAGCTAGACAACTTTTTTTTTTTTAAGAGTTTATTTATTTATTTGACAGAGAGAGCTATGAACAAGCAAGGAGAAATGCAGAGGGAGTGAGAGAAGCAGGCCTGATGCAGGATTGGATCCCAGGACCTTGGGACCATACCTGAGCCAAAGGCAGATGTGTAACTGACTGAGCCACCCTGGTGCCCCTAGTAATATTTTTCATATAGATCTGGCTAATCCAAAAAGCAAAAAAAAAAAAAAAAAAAAAAAAAAAGTGAAATAAAGATAGAGAAGAGAGGGGGAAAAGGGAAAAAATAAGTCTTTATTTAGAGATTATATAATGTCTACATAGACAAAGCATTAGAACTTGCAGAAATAACTTACATACTTTCAGAAATCAATAGTTTTGTTTTTCCACACTAGCAGTAACTACAGTCCAAAGTTCACAGTAGTTATAAAAATTGTAATGCATTTAGACATTAACCTAAAAAATGCGTAACAACTTTATAAAACAAATTGTAAAAATTTACTGAAGGACATAAATGAAGCCTTGAATAAATGAGGAACTATAACAGACTCACTGGTGGGGCATATAAAACAAAGATGTCAATTCTCACCAAATGCAATTCCAATAAAAATTTTAATAGGATTCGGATGGGTGGGGGCAGGGGTCAAACTGACTGTGATAAAGAATACAAATCCACAAATAGTTAAGTCTATTTTGAAATATATATGGAAGAAGAATTGTATTTTGACCAGATTTTAATTCATAATAATGAAAATAGTTTGGAACTGGCACAGAAGCAGACAAATGAAAGAGATGAGTCCTCAAAAATAGACCCAAAGTGGGATCCCTGGGTGGCGCAGCGGTTTAGCACCTGCCTTTGGCCCAGGGCGCGATCCTGGAGACCCGGGATCGAATCCCACGTCGGGCTCCCAGTGCATGGAGCCTGCTTCTCCCTCTGCCTATGTCTCTGTCTCTCTCTCTCTCTCTGTGTAACTATCATAAATAAATAAAAATTAAAAAAGAAATAGACCCAAAGTGGGGAAGAGGTGTGTTTCTTAATAAGTTCTTAGGAAGAAAAAAAAAAAAATAAGTTCTTAGGAAGACCTGTTCACTAGATGAAACAAATAAATTTGGACCGCTCCCTCACATCATGTACTATATGAGATCCAGAGAGAACAAAGACCTAAAGGTGACAGGTAAAACTGTCGAGCCAATAAAAGAAAATGTTAGAGATCTCTGTGACCTTGGTCTGTGGAAGAACTTTACTCCAAAAGCACCAACTATCAGGGATAAATTGGTAGCTTTACAATGGCAAAACTCAGAATTTCTGTATGGTGATTTCTAGGATAAAACAAACTTCACATAACAGTGACTGATTGGAAGCAGATATTTGCACCATCAAAGCTGAGAAGAAGTAAACATGTGGACTCTGTGAGAAATCCTTGCAATTTCAAGAATAAGAAAGGGAGAGAAATATACAGATAAAAGCAATGGTTATTACTTAACACATCATGGAAGGAGGCTCCTGAACCACCAGGTATATGAAGAGAGATATTCAACCTTATAAGTAATTAGAGAAATGCCAATTAAATTAATAGTAACATATCACTTTGCACCCATCTAACTGGAAAGAAGTTTTGTTTTGTTTTTTAAGATTTTATTTATTTATTCATGAGAGGCACAGAGAGAGAGAGAGAGAGGCAGAGACACAGGCAGAGGGAGAAGCAGGCTCCATGCAGGGAGCTCGACATGGGACTCGATCCCAGGTCTCCAGGATCATGCCCTGGGCTGAAGGTAGCACTAAACCACTGGGCCACCAGGGCTGTCTGGAAGGAAGTTTTTAAAAAATGATTAGGTAAATCAAAATGTAGGTGAAGATTTGGGACGGTGGGACATAAGTACCACCAGGGGAAATCTAGACTGATATAACTGGTCTGAAGAGCAATCTCATAATCCTTAGGCAAAAGTATGGTTATAATTTGTCACTCAGTAATCCCTTATCTGTGGATATACTACAGTGAAACACAGCTCAAGTCTATAATGGAGTATACCCAGGATGTTTACCTCAGAGTTGTTTTTGGTAGAGTTGAGGACAAAGTGTCTATCTTTAGGGGAATGGTTAAGTACGATATGATGGATGCATCCTATGGCACCTGTAGCAGTCAGAAGCAGTAAAATAACTGCTGGCAGTGCCCTCTAACCAGAGACCCTTGGGAACACAAACCTGTAGTGGAACAAATTGGGTTTATTACTTGTAGGGCAGGGGTAACCCACACTGTGGAGGACTGTGGGACATCTCAGCAAGAGGATGTTGGGAAGCACTTACAAGGGCCGAACTTAACATTAGATGATGGGTACAGGGTTAAAGGTGGGACTTTGCTTTGGCTTGGATGCTATCAGAAAACAGAGGTAATTCTAGGATTGGTTTTGAATGAGGCAAAGCTGTAATTGGCAGAGAAGTAGCAGTCATTCTTACTAGCCAGGATAGGGAATTTTGGGTTGTTTTTGTGGCTTGGACAATGTTCATATTTTGTCTATGTTCAAACATGATTATGAAGTGGTCTGTGTTTGTCTTGATTCATTATGGACACAGAGTGGCCTTTTCTGATGTTGGTGTTTTATAAAATGACTCATGGTCAGCAGAATACCAACCAAGTGTCAGACCGGCTTGTAATAGAATGAAGGCTTTGCTGATAATACCAAGCCAGCTCCTAGATGTATTACTTTTCCCTCTCATAGTGCTACAACAACACAAAGAGAACTTAAAACCATGATAGATTATTATTTAAAAAAAAAAAAAGATTCTTGAAAAGGGCTAACAACAAGATATATGGCATGATATTATTTATGTAAGTTAAACATACAAATGAAATAATATGTATTATTCAAGGATGAATATACACACAAGGCCCTGTACCAAACACATAGCTTTTCATCTTCAGTGAAGGTGGAGGGAAGGGGCCAGTGGCCAGATACTGGGGCTAAAAGGAAATATTAAGTAAGAGAGGAACCTCGTGATAGTGTGCTACAGATGAAAGATATAATAATTCAGTCTCAGCAACCGAAACCCAAAAACCAGTCTCTACATCATCAGAAATGTAGCAGGGGAAAGAATGGGAGCCAGTGGCCCAAATTCTTATTTGAATTTACTGCCATAGCCGTGTGGGAGGTGAGGGAAAAGGAATGCCTTCTTTAAGCTTTCCTGAAATCTCTTTCATTTCCCCCATCCAGGAATGAGCTACTGTAATGATAGCATGTTGATGCTAGTTGAAATAAAACATGCCCTCCCAGCATAAAATGAGAGGCATCAGTATTTTATGTGGGAACTTGATTCAACTTTAAACATACCCAAAAGCTTTGGAATTAAAAACAACAACCAAAACAAACCAAAACCCCCTTTCATATTAGCTGCAGAGAAAACTACTTCATTACATTTTAGGTAAATGATTTCTTCATAAACCTTAAAATTAGCATCTGTTAATATTTTAAGATTACTTTTTAATTAGAAGAGAGCTTGTGATTTTAAGAAGTAAGGAGACTTTCTTCCATTCCTCCCCTCAGCCTCTTATCAGGGATTCTTTAAAAGCAAATGTCCTAGTTTCTTAAATGAATTTCCTTCAGCTTCTGTAGTAAATATTTAGAGGTAGTATTATAGGTAGTAAGAACAAAGGTTCTCTGATTTAGGAATGGAAACTTAATTTTTACTTTAACCCTTTTCTGCTCAATTCTAAAGTGAACATGTAGGTGTGTCTCCTAAAGTTCTTGTTGGGCTGTTATTTTTGAAACATTTGTTCTCTTAATTTATATCATTTTCTATTATAGTTGGCAAGGGGCCAACTATACTATGATCATTCTTTTTTAAGTTTTTATTTAAATTCCAGTTAGTTAGCATAAAGTTAACTAGTTTCAGGTGTACAATATAATCATTCAACACTTCCATACAACACCCAGTGCTCATCACAAGTGTACTCCTTAATCCCCATCACCTATTTAATCCATTCCCCCACCCCCATCCCGTCTGTTAACCATCAGTTTGTTCTCTCTAGGTAAGAGTCTGTTTCTTAGTTTGCTTCTCTCTCTTTTTTACCCTTTTGTTCTCATTTCTTAAATTCCACATATGAGTGAAATCATATAGTATTTCACTATATGAGAAACACTCATATAGTAAGTGTTTCTCTGACTTATTTTGAGTAGCATAGTACTCTCCAGCTCCATCCATATCTTTTCAAATACCAAGATTTCATTCTTTTTGTGGCTGAGTAATAGTCCATCACACACACACACACACACACACACACACACACACACACCATCTTTATCCATTCATCAGTCAAGGGACATTTGAGCTCTTTCCATAATTTAGCTATTATTGATAATGCTACTATAAACATCAGGGTACATCCCTTTGGATTCGTATTTTTGTATTATTTGAGTAAATACCTACTATTGCAATTTCTGTGTCATAAGGTAGCTCTATTTTTAACTTTTTTGAGGAGCCTCCATATGGTTTTCCAGAGTGGCTGCACCAGTTTGCATTCCCACCAACAGTGCGAGAGGGTTCCTTTTTTCTACATTCTCACCAACACCTATTATTTCGTGTGTGTGTGTGTGTGTGTGTGTGTGTGTTTAGCCATTCTGAGAGGTGTGAGATGATATCTCATTGTAGTTTTGATTTGCATTTCCCTGATAAGTGTTGTTGAGCATCTTTTCATGTGTCTCTTGGCCATCTGTGTGTCTTCTTTGGAAAAATGTCTATTCATGTCTTCTGTCCATGCTATGATAGTTCTTATGTCATCAGATCTTGTTTAATCATCTCTGTAGTTATTTGAACCTTCATTAACACTATAGGAACAAATATAGAATTTCGTTTATAAGCATTCAAAACCCTTAAATTAGTTTTTAAGGATAACTACTCTTTATTACACTACCTTTATAAATCCCTGTCAGATTCCCAGGTTTCTTTCATGTCTGTTAGTAAATATAATGAATTTTTATTTAAAAACAAATGTACCTCCATTCACATTCTTACACAATACCCCAAATGGTGAATTACTTTGGAATTTTGCTTATTAAAACATAAATTATGAAATCTCTGTATTATGTAAGACTTCTGTTTTCTTGGGAGAAACCACATTGTTTCCAATAGAACTTACTCATTCAGACTTCTGGGTTTGATCTGGGTTTGAAATTTCTATGTGTTTCATCTCTAAAAATATTTAGCAAATCCCACATTTGTTTTATGTAGATAGAGTTGTATATTAATTACTCTAATTCACATTTTCCTGTAAAACAGTATGAAGAATGCTAGATCGCAACCTCTTTAAAACCCATGGCATGACGGACATACTATGTTTGCAATAAAGAATAGTAAGAATAAAATGTTGCTGCAAGCATTCAGAATACTCTTTTTAATTCTACATGCCCTTGTGCTTCATCAATACCTGTTGATAGGCTTCCCACAGCTGCATATGGTCCATTCCAGATTCTGAAACTTGGTTGCATTAAAATATGAGTGAAAATGTTTGAACTGTCTTTGAGTTTATGGAATAAAGGGACCTAATGGACAACATTATACTTTTATCCTCCCTTCTCCCAGTGAGTTTGCCTTCCAAGGCCTGTTTATGGTTTTTATCTCCCCTACATCCTTGGGCCCAGCATTATAAAGCACAGTGAGAAGCCAATATAAATAAATAAATAAAATACCTTTCAAGGAACTGTTTCCAAGTTAGTATACCTAAATGGACAAGGACCATAGGCAGTTTTTCCTGCAGATGCTAACAATCTGGAAGAAGGAATAGACAGGTTTTCTCCTCACCTGAATACCTGAATGTTGGGGTTTTTTGTAAAATCTTCAAATCATCAACTCACACGCCACACTTTAAGCAGGACTTTATTTAGTATCTCCATATCAGGAATGGAACTTGACACAATTTTCCATACATGTGCACACACACATAATAAATGTCACCCTCTTGTAACTGCTATAAGAGTTAGTGCTTACAGCATTGGGCATTCTGTTAAAATCATTAACTTGAAATAGTGTTCTTTCCAGGGGAATTTTATCAGAAAGAATATAAGGTGTTTTGAGCATGTGATTCCAAAGGAAAGGGAAAGCTAATAAAGAACTTAGTAGTGTAACCACTGATTTAGTTATTTTACAGATACAATTTGGAACTAAAGTAATTTTTTAAAAAATGCTACTTTGGCCACTATGGTGGTAGGAGACAGATTTAATGTTTATAAAGGTTCATATGTGGTACATTTGGCTGTAAAAGTAATTGTGGTTGGCACTGCAGTAGGAAGTCATCTCGGGTCACTACCGACAACTAATACCCAATGTTACTCGTAGTGTGGGCCAGAGTTTGATTTGTTTTTTGAGGAAGTGATTATATATCTATGTAGGCAAGGTAAGTTTTATTTTTGGCATTCATAATAGAATTCTCTATTCTGGTTCTTACATTTTTGCACATTATAGACAAGTTGTAAATTCCATGATTCTCCAGTCAGAGAAATTCCTGATGACACAGTTGTTTAAAACCTGAAAACAGTTTACTCTAAAACATTTTAGTGTTTTGAAAAAGAAAAGGATTTTGCTTTTTATTCCTTCTTTATAGAGAAGTTTTAACTACATTTTTAAATTGTCTTTTATCTGATATACTAGTGTTTATGGGTAGTATTCTTTTTGTTCTGAGGTCTCAGTATCTCTCTTTTTCTTTAAAATGAAGGTCTGCAAACTTTTTCTCTAAAGGCCCAGATAGTAAATATTTTAGGTTCTGCAGGCCACATATGGTCTCTGTTGCATCCCCTCCCACCCTGTCATCTTTCTTTCCCTCTTTCTCCTTCTCCTGTTTTTTACAACCTTTTAAAAATACAGAAACCAATCTAAGCTTGAAGTTGCGTACAAAAGCAGATTTTGACCCAGTGACTGTTTTAAGTGAGCCCTTAGTTTCCAAACCCAGTTCTGCCCAAGCTCACTTGTGGTTTGGGCCCATTGGTACATAGGGCTTTGGCTTCTCTGGCTCTTTTATGAATAGAACCTAGTAGTTTCTTCCAGCTTTCGTGATCTGTGAAATACCTATGCATTTGTTTTTTTGTCATTGTAAGTATACAGTTTAATTGTTACAGAAAATAGTTTGGTTGTACTTCAGTTATATTTCATTAATGCCTGGGTTAGTATTATCTAGGGCTAAGCTATCTGGCATGTGAACCCAGTGTTAGAAAGTCTGAATTTGAGTCCTTGATTTGCCACTTAATAGATTCTAGTCTAAAGCAAGCCACCAAACCATTCTAAGTTTCATTTTCCTCTTCATCAAATTATGATTGATACCAATTCTGCTTACTTTGTAAAATTGCTTAATTGTTTTCTAATTGAAATGTAGATACTGGGGTGCCTTTGTGGCTCAATTGATTTAAGCGTCTGCCTTCAGCCCAGGTCATGATCCCAGGATCCTGGAATCAAGCCCTGCATTGGGCTCCCTGCTCAGTGGGGAATCTACTTCTCTGCCCTTCCCTCCTGCTCATGATCTCCCTCTCTCTCACCCTCTCTCAAATAAATAAATAAAATCTTTAAAAAAAGAAATGTAGGTACCGAAAATGCTTTGTAAACTATAAAACATAAAATATTATAAATCATTCTTTTAAGTTACATACTTTTTATAACTGTGAATTTCCCTAAAATTTTATTATAGGAAAAAAATTTTAATTTAAAACCATTAGCTTAAATAACACTAGACAATAAAGCCAATAGTTCTTAGTATAAGATTTGGAAAAGAGTAGAGATTCAAATGCCTAGTTCATCAGGGCATCAGTGGCTTTTTCCAGCCAGAACTAATACTTAGATTTTGATTACACTGTTCCTTTTCTGATGGTGTCAGGTGTTCTCTAGAATATAGATAATTCAGTTCTTTAAAAAACAATAACAACAGATTTTATTTATTTATTCATGAGAGACACAGAGAGAGAGGCAGAGACATAGGCAGAGGGAGAAGCAGGTTCCCTGAAGGGAGCCTGATACAGGACTTCTGGGATCACAACCTGCACACACAAAGTATTTCCTAACACAAGCTGAGCCAAAGGCAGTTGCTCAACCACTGAGCCACTCAGGTGCCCCTCAGTTCTTAATATAATGCCTTGCACATAGTAGTCTCTCAAGTATTTGCTGATTTCCTCTAGGACCTTATTCTACTTTGGCATCAGATGTTCCTATTTAACCTCTCAGCTGTAAATAATTGCATTTTTATACTTGGAGTATAAAACTGTTGGTTTTCCTTCCTTCGTAGTTGATATTAAATTTTCCACAGATATTTGCTCCATTCCCTCAATAGTTCTCCTTTCTTTTTTCTTCAGTGACAGAAGAATGAAAAGAAAAATATTCCCTAAGACTGGACAAGTTCTATCCAATTACAAGATAGTTCATTCCCAGTTCGCTTTTTTTCTTAACCTCCCCTCCCATCAATTTTTCCATCAAAAGCCACTTTAAACCAATTTTCTTGTAATAAAATCTATGCCTTGGTCAATGGACGCTGATCTGAATGTAGGCAGGTGGGAATGAAACTCTAGAAATCTGAGATGGATTTCTCAGATTTATTTGGTTTTGTGATATATACAATTTAAAGGAGGCAAAAACTGACTGACCTAGTTCTGTACTCCCCAAATCTAACTATACATTAGAATCACCAGATGAACTTTGGAAAACCAAGGATCTCCTGGTCCTGCTGCAGACTTACTGAATCAGAATCTTAGAAGGAGTCAGGCCTAGGAATCCATATTTTTAAAAAGACTCAGATTTGAAAAAGAGTAGAGTAGTTACTAGCATGGTCTTTAGAGTAGGACAGATGTAAGTTTGAATTCTGGCTCTGTTATTTACTACCCGCATGAATTCGAACAAATTATTTTTCCAAAAAAAGTAAAGATGATAATAAAATTTTATGTTGTGCAAGTTTTCAAGGATTAAATGCAAGAGTATAGCATTTAAATGCTTGACACATTACATTCAATAAATTGTTTATTACAGTACATGACTGTATTGTTATTATTTTTCTTACAGATACTGTATTTCTTAGAAAAATAAACAGATTTTAAATTTTGAATAGAATTTTACTTGCATTAGAATTTGAATAGAAATCTATTTCATCACAATCCCATATTAAATTAGTTATGCTACTTGTGAATTTTCAGCATCTAAATAAAAATATCAAGCTATATATTCACTCTGTAGTTTTCTTATGAAAACTTGGCACTTTTTGTAGTAGTAGCATGTACATGTTGCCAATAGGCCAAAGAGAATGGTTCTACCCATTTGGCAGAAACTATTTAGAATTCTAATCTAATGCAGTTTTTAAAAAAATTGAAAAGAGAGTGCATTTTTTCTTTTTTGTTTATGTTCACTGCTTGATTTCCAGTAGTTCCAGTAGACCCAACCTGATTTTTTTAAAGACTAAAAGCCACAACTGAGTCAGAGGAAGCTAGTGTATGTGAGAATATGAGATAGAGATGTTAATTTTAGCAAATATTTAGTTTTCTTTTAAAAACTGATTTCAAATACTGTAGCAGAAAGAAATGATATGTCTATTGTATGTGTTAAAGTAAGTATCCATACAGACTTGTCTGGTTTTTAGCATCCTAAATAGTTGTGAGATCTTTAAAAATATTTTTACCCTTTTATGTCTGTCCATACTTTGAGGAAATAAGTCCAGACATGAAAAGTAAGAGTATTTCATGCTTCACACCCAATACCATGCAAAGTATTGTCTTATTTTTTTAAAAAAATTATTTGCCCTGTAGTTTGGATGTGTTCTATGAAACGCTGAATTTCTTACCACAGTTATGTACTGAGATGATTCCATTCAGCAAGTTCTAGTATAACCATTTCTAAAATGAAAATAAGCAGTGAAAAGCCATTATAAAATAGCCAATAATGTTGGTTCTTTGGTTTAGAATAGTAAATTCCTATACATAGCCATATAAATTATTTTTTAAAGATTTTATTCATTCATTCATTCATTCATTCATTCACTCACGAGAAACAGAGAGAGAGAGAGAGATGCAGAGACACGGGCAAAGGGAGAAGCAGGCTCCATGCCGGGAGCCTGATGTGGGACCCGATCTTGGCACCCCAGGACCACACCCTGAGCTGAAGGCAGATGCTCAACCACTGAGCCACCCAGGTGTCCCTAGCCATATAAATTATTTCATCAGTTGAATTTGGCCAAGTCGAAGCTCTAGTTTGCCATAGAGGCAGCTTAAAACTCTGGTCTTCTGGTGGAAGCCATCCCTTTATACAGGATAAGCCCTAGGTTATGACAATTTGTTGCTCACCTCTTCCAAGAAATGGATTTAGTTGATGGATTTTTAGAGAGTATTGAGACCACGTCTCTGAAGAACTGGAATAGTATTAGTAATAATAGATCACCTTTATTCAGGCACTGAGTTGGTGTTTTACCTATTTCTAATTTAATTTGTATCCTAACACCTCATGAGATATTATTATTATGCCCATTTTAGAGTTTATTATCTACCTAATATTAATAATTTCATAACATTAAGAACAGCTATGATATTAACTGTTATTAGAGCAGATACTGTGGGACCTTATATTTGACACTGCACTTTACTTTGTGTTTTACATACTATTTAACATTCAAGACAACCTTGTGAGAGTATAAGTATGAATATTCACGTTTCAAACATACCTCCTGACACCAAACAGGTTAAGTAGCTTACCCAAATTCACACAAACTGAGGTTTGAGCTCAGGTTTAAGTCCAAATTTCATTCCTGTCCCACAGCTGTTTTTGTTTCTTCAGAGCTACACTCAGGGATTGCTAAAGTAGAAGTGGCATTAGTTGGACGAATGGTGCTAGGTAAACTGGACCATTTCCTCACACCATACACAAACATTGACTCCAAATCGTTGGAGGACCTAAATGTGAGACAGGAATCCATCAAAATCCTGTATAAGAACATAGGCAGCAACCTTTGTGATCTCACTGCAGCAACTTCTTATTAGACACGTTGCCAATGGCAACGTAAAGTAAAAATGAACTATTGGGACTTCATCAGGATAAAAAGCTTCTGCACAGCAAAGGAATCAAACAGTTGACAAAACCAAAAGACAACCGACAGAATGGGAGAAGATATTTGCCAGTGACCTATCAGATAAAGGGCAAGTCTCCAAGATCTATAAAGAACTCATCAAACTCAATACCCAAAGAACAAATAATCCAATTATAGAATGGGAAGAAGACATGAACAGATATTTCTCCAAAGAAGACACACAAATTGTCAACAGACACATGAAGAAATGCTCCACGTTACTCAGAATTGGGGAAATACAAATCAAAGCCACAATGAGATACTGCCAACACCAGTCAGAATGGCTAAAATTAACAAGTCAGGAAATGATGGATATTAGTGAGGACAGGGAGAAAGGGAAACCCTCTTACACTGTTGGTAGGGATGCAAACTGGTGCAGCCACTCTGGAAAACATATGGAGGTTCCTCAAACAGTTGAAAATAGAGCTACCCTTCAACCTAGCAATGGCACTACCCCAAAGATACAAATGTAGTGATCCAGAGGGGCACCTGCACCCAATGTTTATAGCAGCAATGTCCACAATAGCCGAAGTATGGAAAGAGCTCAGATGTCCATCAACAAGTGGTTAAAGAAGATGTGGTATAGAAACACAATGGAATATCACCCAGCCATCAAAAAAGAAAAAAAAAAATCTTGCCATTTGCAACAACATGGAGTAGAATATGCTAAGCAAAATAAGTAAGTCAGAGAGAGACAATTATATGATCTACTCATATGTGGAATTTAAGAAACAAAACAGAGGATCATCAGGGAAGAGAGGAAAAATAAATCAAGATGAAATCATAGAGACAAACAAGAAGATACTCTTAATCATAGGAAACAAACTAAGGGTCTCTGGAGGGAGGGCTGTGGGGGAATGGGGTAACTGGGTGATGGACATTAAGGAAGGCATGTGATGTAATAGCACTGGATGTTATATAAGACATCACTGACCTCTACCTCTGAAACCAGTAATACATTATATGTTAATTAATTGAATTTAAATAAAGTAACAAATTTTTAAAAACAAAGCTAAAATAATGTAAAATTGAGATCTATCATTCATCAAAAGGCCACATAAAGAGAATCAGAGAACACGCCACAAAACTGAGAGAAGTTATAACTGACAGGATTAGTATCCAGGATATATCAAGAATGCCCTCAAATCAGAAAGAAAAAGACACAATCCAATAGCAAAATGGGCAGTAAAATGAAAAGACACCAGAAGAGGCAGCATGAATGGCTAACATTTATGGAAAAGGTTGCTCAGTCTATGATAATCAGGGAAATGCAAATAAAACCTTAAATAAGGTTTTGCACCAGCCAGATTATTAAAATGAGAATGTCTAGGAGTCTTTAAGTGTTGGTGAGAATTTACAGCAATCAAGAGTAGGAGTATAAATTGATTCAACTACTTTGAAAGATTACTTGGCATCATTTAGTAAAGTTTAAGATGAACATTAAAAAAAAAGTGGCATTACTTGGGAAATAGGGTAGGAATGTCAAAGCAGAACATCATCTTTTCTTAAACATATAGGAGTTCTCCCAATTTGTTTGCTTTAATTTTCTTTCATTTTTTTCCCCCTAAATATTTTATTTATTTCTTCATGAGAGACACAGAGATAGAAGCAGAGACATAGGCAGAGAAAGAAGCAGACTTACTGCAGGGAGCTTGATGCAGTAATCAATCCTGGACCCTGAAATCACACCCTGAACTGAAGGCAGATGCTCAACTGCTGAGCCACCCAGGTGTCCCTGTATGCTTTAATTCTCTAAGATAAAAATATGTTACTGTTTTATTGTTGTCCAATTATAGAAAGTCAGTTTAGTGCCACAATATACAAGGACTTTAGAAAGTTACTTAGAAGCTAAGTGTTGTATTGGGCTCTCTATGAATTACTCAGAAATCTTCTCCAGGTATGTTTCAAGGGGATTTTTGTTAGATGAAGTTGGAACATAGATTCAAAATGCTAAGCTTTGGATCTTCTGTGGTTAATCTGATTAAACATTTAAAGTCACACATTTGGAGTACCTGGGTAGCTCAGTCCATTAGGTGTCTGCCTTGGGCTCAGGTCATGATCCCTGAGACCCTGGGATCAAGCCCTGCATTGGGCTTGCTGCTCAGCTTGGTGTCTGCTTCTCACTCTCCTCTTCTGCCCTTCCACCACTTGTGCTTGCACACTCTCTCACACTGTCTCTCTCTCAAGTAAATATTAAAAAAAAATAAAGTCACAAATTCATGATAAGAATGTAGTATCAAGATTTTTATAGGTTTTAATTATTATTACTAACAGCAACTTAGGAAATCCTGTGTAAAAATTATTTTGGAGACAGATCATACATACATTTCTATTTTAGTTCACAGCTGACAATAGAATGATACCAATAATATATTGATTCATCTTAGATGGATATTATAACTACCGAATAATTAAAATAAGGGATAATTTTAACATAACCAATGGAAAATTAAGTAAAAATTATTAAGGATGGAAGTTTTACTTTTCCAAGATCGTGGCTTTTCAAAACATAAGGCAGTTTAATATTATTAAATTCTGCCTAAAGCAGGTTTTAGTGAATAATTATAACATGTTCCAGTAAAAGTTGGTGGGCATGTCAAAGCTGGATGCTTTATTTTCTTTAAAGGTAATATGCTCTTCTGGTTTGTAAACTTTAGTTTTGTAAGATCTAATAACCTTCTAAAAGATACATCATTTTTAATTTGAACTCTAGTTGGAGTGTCTAACTGAATGCCTTCAGTCAGTCATGGTTTGTAGTTTTCCTTAAGGTTTAATTCTTTAAAAATATTGACCTTGAGGATCATGAAAGGAAAATAATGAAAATTATATTTATGAAGAGTGATAAAAGAACCAAACATCTATGTCTTTGGGGCTGAAAAGCGTAAAGCCTTTTGAGATGTTCCTAAGAACACCATATGCTATTTGGCCAATATTATCTCCAGGTTAACAATTTTTTTCCCCCTTAGTCTTTTTCCTTCCTCAAAAATTACTGATCTTTTCCAAAAGTCTTGATTTGAATAATTCTATTTTAAAATGCTGGTCATAAAAATTAATTCTGTTTCAATGGCTTATTATATATCAAATCATAAAAGCATCAGATTATATATTATATGATACCATATCAGATTATAGTTAGGCATCCTAATAGTTGTAGACTACTAGATATTGTATTGGGCCCCTGAGTTCTGTAAATCAGCTAGTTCTTGTTCTGTAGAACAATGTTGAGGCATTTGATAAATTCCTTAAATTTGCAACTTTATCAGGTAAATTACTATTCATTATTCCTAAATGTATATCTTTCTTACAGGTTTAAGTATATGAGATAATTTCTATAAAACACTAAAGAACCAAACATATTTGTTGGCTGTGGCTATCACGACTTCATGTTATCATTCTTCCCTGGGGCACACTTTCTCTATTTTTCTAAAGACTCTAGAGCTTTTATATGCAGCTTCAAAAAAAAAAAGAAAAGAAAAAACACAAACATTTTTTCCTCAAATCAGTATATTATGCACCTGAAACCAGTATAGCCTTGTATATCAATAATTTTAAAAGTGGCATTATTTTGTGTTGATTTGGTTAACTCAGCAGCTGAGTGGAGGTACATGATGAATTGCTGGGGAAGGTTAGGAACTGCTGGAACTATTGCACAAACACTTTTCCAATCTCTTCCTTATATGAGAAAAGTTCTTGTATTTGTCTTTCTAGTAGGATCACTACAACCCAATTAATAATATATGAAAAGGAAGGGTGATTTAGATGGAAGAAATAAAACAGGCAGAGCCAAACAGTGGAAATTGCTTATTACTCCCCAACTTTTCTTTGAACATCACCATAACATAATATGTAAAACTATATTAATGTAAAATAGCAGAAAAAGTAATATTAAACATGAATACACCCTGGTATTCCTGGCCAGACTTGTTTATTGGCTTCTTGTTACAATTCTTGAATTTCCGAATCCAGGGATTAGCATGTGCTTAGTTAAATATTCTTTAAAATTTGAGATTTAGAAAATAGCATTACATATTTGGTTTCTGAATGTTAAAATTCTAAGCTCCCAAACACATCTTTATGTAACAGTCTCCCCCCATTTTACTAATTTACCATGTAGGGAGGGGTCTTAGGATATTTAGGAGCCAACTTATTGGAGTTAAAACTTAGGCTCCAGACCCTTTGGTTTAGAAAAGTGATTATGTACATATCTCCATTACTTTGCCTTTGTACATTATTTCCCCTTCTTGGAATGCCCTGCCCCCTCTCAGCGTAACAAGCCCTAGCTCCTCCTGTAAAATACAGTGTAGGTGTCATGTGTCCCTATGCAACTTTCTGCCCTCTTCACATCTCAGAGATACTCATTCAGATCAAGTTGTTAGCAACAAGTAGATGCTTTTACTTTGCATGCAAATATTAAGATGGACTACTCAATATGACCATACCCTGAACAAGGTTCCTGCCACTGCTTTTCTCCAATTCCCTGGCCATGCCTGCTCGCCTTGAGTACTACCTTAGCCTTCATTCCTGATCGCTGCCCTCCCCTTGTCTACACTGACCTGTTGCCTAGATTGCTTCTACCCATTGGGTCTGGGCTCATTTTAATCTTAACCCATTTGCTAAAGTCACTTGAATATTAGAAATACACTCTTCCTAGGTAATAGTCTTAGGATATTATAACAATACTGTGATTTTTCTCTTTTCAAAAATGCACATCAGCTTAAATGTTTAAGAGATGGTGAAGAGAAGCTCCTAATGATGTATGTACCAACAGTTGAAGTAGTGGGTATATCTCTACTTCAGTAATAGCACGTTTGGCTGCTTCCATGCAATATTTGCAGAGATGTCACTTTTTACCCACTACTCTAATAAATGCCTCCCTCATGCTATCCAGGAAGCACTTTTCATAGACTGCTGATGGTAGTTACGTATCATTTATACGAAGTCTTTTTTTTTTTCATTTATAGGAAGTTTAGCAAAATAAGTCAGAAAACTGAAGGAAGGGACATTATTGTTTGTGTTCATTTAGTCATTTTAAAAATGAAATTACTGTTTGATTCTTAGAAATGATACTGTCACAGAATAAATATAAACTCTGTCTTTAGATGTTTTTGTCAAGTATTATCAACTCCATAATATTAGCTCAATTCCATGAGAAGGAATGTCTTAACTGATTGATTGATTTAGGTAAAAGAACTGAGCAAGCCCACCTCAACCCATCTGAGCTTTTATTTATTTATTTTTTGGAACTGCCTGGAGACAGAGTTCTATGATGCCTACCCTCCCTTACTATTAGTTTACAGAGTAGGTTTTGCCCCCAAGGAAGAGCTTACAGGGGCTAAATAGCTAAAAGCCTCTAATTCAGAGATGAAATGTTAAGAAGCCCACATGACTATACATTTAAGCTACATTATCCAGTAAAAAAATACCTATTTTGGGAAGTTAATCTCTGTATTTCTTTCTCCTCTGTGTTCTCATTCTCTCATATCTTTCTTCCTCTCTCCTTTTCTCCCTCCCTCCCCCATCCATCCCCTGCTGTGTTCAGGTTGATGGGAGAAGATAGGATTATATTGTATATATAATACTCCCTTCCAAAACAGTATCAGTGCCATTTTTAAAATTATTTTCTATGAGTAATTGTCTTTTTCCTGCTGCTTTTTGGGTCTTCATATATTTTGATTACTAATCCTTTATCAGTTATATGTAACTCAGATGTCCTCTCCCAGTCCTATTACTTATATTTACATGTTGTTTATATTTTATAGTCTTAATTGTAGGGACTTTCGTGCAGTCAGATTTATCAGTCTTTTCCTTTTTTGTGTTCTTTATGTCTTCTTAAAGAAATCCTTCTGTTCGCCCAAAATTATACTTTTTATTAAATGCTTTAAAGTTGTCTTTATGTGTTAATACTTAATAAGTAATCTAGAGTTTCGACATAATATTCAGTGCTGCAATAAATACTCATGCATCCCCTCATACAGACATGCATTGTCCAATACAGAGGCTACTAGCCACATATAGCTCTTTAAATTTAAATCTGAATTGAAAAAAAAATGTAAAATTTAGTTCTTTAGTCTCATACTAGCCTTATTTCAAATGCTCCGTAGCCACTTATGTTTGATGATCATTCTGTTGGACAATACAGATACAGAACATCTCCATCACCACACTGAGGAGTCTTTTGCTCTCTCCTAGTGTCTTTCCCAGGATTGTCCTCGTAGTAGGCTGTGATTCCAGTTTCTCTCCTCCTGGACCCTTTTCAAGTGTGTTGAAAAGGCAGCTAGCTTCTCATGTTTCAATAGCTTCCTCCTTGAATTAGAGCTGTTCCCAGGTGAAAAGCTGTCCTAAATACAGGACTCATCCGTGTAGTCCTCCTTTTCCCATTATTAGTTGTTAGTTTGTGGTTTCCTTTAACCAGTTGTTTTTCTCCAGTTTTCTAGTTATTCTGAGTGAGCAGGAGGGTTTGTTCACCAGATCTCCATTATCAAAAATGCAACTTATTCAGCATTCAACCTTGCATTCATTCCTTAACTAAAGTATTGTTCATTTATATAAAACTTTGATTCTTTTACAGTTAATCTGGAGCTGACTCTATTTGAATTAAATATATTTTATTTTAAAGTCAATATTTTTCTTTCTAAATTGAAATTTAGTTTTTTATCCTACCTTTGGTTAGGCCTATCTGTCAGGTAAACAGATTGATTCATTAAAAAATATATCAATTCAACATTAACTTTAAGCATAAACATAAGTTTAGAATATCTGCTTAATATTTCTAAGGTACTCATGAATAAATAAGACATAAGTCTAGGTTTTATCTGAAAAAGTATGTTGTTCATTTCTTTTTATATGTTTTGCTTGCTCGATTACTGAACAACTGCAATCCTTCTGAGGATACCAGTAAACTACATGTGAATACAAGTGGTCGTGGAAACCCGACGCTTCTAGTAAATCTTTGCTAAAACATGATTTTGTGGGGAGAATTATAAACTTTACAGATTAACACAGAACAATCCAACTTGCAGCATTAAAAGCTAAACTAGTGTGACTATCATAAATAAATAAAAAATTTAAAAAAAAAAGGCTAAACTGCCTGATACTGATTTCAATAAGGCTATTGTTAATGCAAGTACATGTTAGCATCCTTAGTGATATTAATGCAGTGCACCAACTTTAAAATAAATAATCCAGACTTCACAGACTTCAGTGCATTCAGAAAGCATGTAGGAAATTGAAAATACTTCTTAAAGTTTGTTTTTTAAACAAACTAATGTTACAACATTTTTATATTTTTACCCATATGAAATGTTCACCTGCAATGCAATATGCAGAGGGTATGATTGAAGATAACCGTAATTACCAATTATTGCTGATAAACTTTTAGTTACTGAATGCTATAATAATAACAAGGTTCACTTTGAAGTACTACAGATAAGAGAAAAGCATAATCATTCAATAGCCAATGAATAAATGATTTCACAGTTTAAAGCATTTAATAAGACTAAAACCCACAACAAAGCTGTTCTCTGGTGTACGGTTACCAGACAAGTTCACTAGGTCAGAGTAAAAGCAAGGAAGATTAGTCCTAACATCTCATATGCAATATACCTTTGTCTCTTAATCAAAATGTGAAAAAGGACATTAAATATAGATTTGTACTTTCATCAAAACTTAACCCAGAGTTGGCACCTTTGAAATATGCCTCAAAAATTAGAAGTATAGAAATGTCATCACTTACACAAATGAGAAAAAATAACACATGTATAGCCTATCTGAATCATTCCTGAAAACAGACCACACACAAACTTAACATTTTTAAGCCAAGAGGGCTTTAAAATGTAAAGGGGGAAAAAAGAGACTTAATGGCATCAGAGCTAATGTCCCCTGTGTATTGAATGGAAAGGTATAGTGTAATAGGGCAAGTATTCCTCCATCAGCCTCTCAGTTTACTTTCCACAGTTTCCTAGTGCGAGAAAGTAATTAATTCCCTGTACTTTATTGAATCATAAGGCTTTATTAAGCAACAACTTGAAATGACTATATAAAATGTCTTATTATGTATGGACTGTAGTCTTGGACAAACTAATCATCAAATTTCGTTTTATAAGGCAACTTACAGAGTTGTACAGTTTTTATTTTAATACTTAACTCACAGGCTGCTTTATGTTTTACCATATTTTATAAGTGATTCTTGGAAATTTTAAAGAATTTGTACAATTCATTATTTGTTCTTGGGTGGCTTTGAGGATTTAAGAGCAGGAGAATGCCAAAGGGAATCATCTGCTTTCCTGCCATAAGAAACAGTAGCATTAGTGGAGAGAAAGCATGTTTGATGTAAGAGTTAGAGAAAAACTCCTTGAAACCTCAGGATTTCTTTTTACTTTTCAAGTAGCTTTTTTTAAGGATATTTGATATTACATTAAGACTAGCCATTTTAAAAATATATATTCATAGGGAAAGCAAATGTGTCCCAATGATTTATATAAAATCTAAGGGGTTGGGGCACCTGGGTGGCTCAGTGGTTGAGCGTCTGCCTTTGTCTCAGATCCTGATCCCAAGGTCCTGGGATCGAGTCCCACATCAGGCTCCCCTCAGGGAGCCTGCTTCTCCCTCTTTCTATGTCTCTGCCTCTCTCTGTGTGTCTCTCATGAATAAATAAATAAAATCTTAAAAAAAAAAAATCCAGGGACGCCTGGGTGGCTCAGCGGTTTGGCACCAGCGGTTTGGCACCGGCGGTTCAGCCCAGGGCGTGATCCTGGAGACCCGGGATCAAGTCCCACGTCGGGCTGCCTGCATGGAGCCTGCTTTTCTCTCTCTGCCTGTGTCTCTGCCTCTCTCTCTGTATCTGTCATTAATAAATAAATAAAATCTTTAGAAAAAATCCAAGAGGTTTCAAAAATTCAAAAAGATATAAAGGAAACATCAGTTCCTTTTGATTAATAAATTCATTTATTTAGAGTTTTGAATAAGTGATTAAAACTTGGTGATCAACGTATGACCTTAACCATGAGATTTCCTTGTTTGATGGTTATGACAAAAATAAGTAGTTCATAGGTTCTTGGACAAGATTGGTACTGATTAACAGGAGTAGAAATAGTAATGAAAATAATAATCTCTCAGAATATTAGTCCTAATTACCATCTATTTTCTAATTTTCTTTTAGGATATCCCCCATAATATTATTATTCCTAAATAGTAAATGGGGAAGATAAGGCAAAGACAAGTCAAGTAACTGTAAATCTTCATCATCCTTTCATTCATTCACTCATTAATTTTTTTATTCTCCTCCGATATTAAACTAATAATAGAGTAATGGTAGACATCCTATGGTGATCTGAGCAGTTAAGCAAAAGTTGACAAAGTAAAACAAAAGAATGAATATTTTACACACTTCTCTCATCACTAAGGCATCATGCCAGTTAATAATCAAGTAAAAAGTAAGCAAATAAATGTATCAAGCCAATCTTTTTTAAAGATTTTATTTATTTATTCATGAGAGAAGCACAGAGAGAGAGAGGCAGAGGAGAAGCAGGCTCCATGAGGGAGCCGGTTGCGGGACTCCATTCCGGGACCTTGGGATCACGCCCTGAGCTGAAGGCAGATGCTTCAACCCCTGAGCCACCCAGTTGTCCCTCAAACCAATTTGTTTTATGTAGAGAAGAGTTGACCCAAGGCATTCCCTTTTCTCACATTTGTTTGCTACCCTGAGAATTCAGTTAATGTATAAGATACATACCGAAATGTATCACAAATATAAAGCTCCATGAGGTTTAGTTTTTTGGGTTTCAAAATTTGTTTGTTTCTAATACTAAAATAGTTTAAAACTTGCACTAAGAAATGTCAGATTCATTTAACAGTTAATACTTCTGCATAGAAGTCTTTCAGTGGAAGATAATAGTAAATGAATGTTTCAAAATATAGTGCATGTAGGAAGAGATTGTAAATTCATGTATGTGCAGTATACATTTATGTTTTTAAAATCTGGATTACAAAACATACAAAATTCAAGTTTAACAGCATACCGTGTTAAGATAAGAATCTTAATCCTCTGTGAAAAGAAAAACAAAACAAAACAAAGCCCAGATAACAGGTTTCTTTTGGTGATGATCTACAAGGTATTAGGGATGTGATTTCCCTCTTGTCCTGCTGTCTCTGTGTCCCTCAGTCATCATAGGTAGAGCATCACCCCAGTAACTCTTCCTGTCAGTATTGGTGGCGACAGCCAGTCTGACCTGAAAAGAAACCAATACTCCTTCCCAACCTGGAAATGCTGGTAATTTATTTCACTAGCCCCTACTCCCTGAAACCCACTCCTACCCCCACCAACAGCAGGTTTTGTTTGCTTAAAATTCAGAATACCTTTTTCACATGTAAGACGATTGAATTCTTTAAATACTAAGCAACTTACCATAGGTTTCCTGAGCATTTCACATGAAAAGAAAAAGGATATAGTTTTTTCCCACATTAGACCATTACTTCTAAAATTTAAAGAATTTCATATGGTGCATGCTCCATATGGTTTATTTGCTCTTTGTTGTTCAAGTATAATCAGATGGGAGGATGAATGAGGGAGAGGAATGTGAAAATTACAGAAGCATACTTCTGATACTTTCTGAGGTTGTTATTATTTAATAATATTAGAAACAGTGTCACTGTAGTTTCATTTCCAGCCCTATGTGTAGTGTAAGTTTCTTGCCATGGGTGTCTTTACTATTTCTAGATTTGTAACAGCCATTTTTCTGTCAATCCAAACTTCTCTCTTAAATGTAAAACCCTAAATAAAATGAGTTGAAAAGATTATTAATAATATTCAGCAAGAATGCTGTCCTTTCCTCTCAAAGAAGATGATATTATCAATATCAATATTAACAGTGGCACTTGCCTTAAAAGACTAAGTATCCTACTCCTGTTTTTCATTAGAACTATAAGCAAGAATACTAACAGTCTTTATTGCAATAATCAATCATTTGAAAGAGTTGTCTAAAACCATTGGATTTACATACTTTACATTAGCCATACCCAAGTTTATTATAGGTAGTTAAATACATTTAAAGTACATATTGAAACCCATCAATCCAGTCAAAACAATTTAAGGGGACACTGGTTCTTGTATTTTAGACAGTATTAGCTCAAATAATAAGAACAACCATTAGTGTTTATCATAATTGTGTATTTTTCCCTACTTATCCCTAGTTTTCAATTTTGTTATTTCTTAAATCCATCCCTATGTTGAAAACAAAGATGTTTGCATGTGGCAGATATTATAAAGATAAATAAGATTTTTAAAAAGTCAGAACATATTAAATTCCCTATCAGACTCACTGGGTCACTAGTTTGACTCTAATGCCTTTTTCATAAGAATATGTACTTAACTTTCATGAATACTTTAAGAATCCATGGATACTTTAAAATTCAAAGCATTCACTCTATAAATTACTTTTTTGAATGCTGACTTACAAATCCTGTTTAAATAACATTAAAAGGGGTGCCTGGGTGGCTGGCTTAGCCAGTTAAGCACATGCCTTCAGTTCAAATCATGATCCCAGGGTCCTGGGATCAAGCTCTGCGTTGGGCTCCCTGCTCTCTGCTTCCCCCTATTCCTCTGCCCCTCTCCCACCTGCGCACACACACACTCTCTCTCTCTCAAATAAGTAAATAAGATGTAACTAACTAACTAACATTAAAGTAGGATCTCTGGGATCTTGAAGTCTCCAACATAACTGTGCATAAGATGGTAACAGAAGCCAAGTTGAGGAATCCAGCATACAACTGCCCAGAGCCCCCTCCCTTCATCAAGCACCCGCTTTGCTTGGTATTGGGGGACGGGTACATGTATGTGTGTGATTATATCTGTCTGACTAGAGTGCTCTTGGATCTCTGGCTCCGTAATTGAACCCTGTTTGAGACCACTGCCTTGTATGAAGGAATCCTGCCAGACTCTTCCTAGAACTTTATCTGTGTTTTTGAGTTTATTTCTTCTCAGATGGATACCTTTAAATGAAGCAGGACTTTACACAATACTAAAAATCACTGCTAAGTAGGACCATGGAAAGCCAAAATATCTTCCTAGCTTACGATTGGGTTCTTTTCACCTCTTGAGATTAGTATGTGTTAAAATCGACTTATATTTTTTTATGTATCCTCTTTCATTTTTTATAAAATAGGGTAAGAGATGGTTGAGAAAAGAAAAGTTAGGGAATGTATTGACATTTGTGGGGGTTTGATCTAGGAGATGAATGATCTGGAAGTCTGGGTCTTGTGGTAGTATGACATAACATAGGGAAGAGCAACATGAAATTAGTGCTGATGGATTCAAGGCACAGATAGTAATAGTGACAGTGTAAGTGGTGGGAGAAGGGAGATCAGATGTTTGTGGCTCCATCTTAAACCCATTTATGAAGAGTTTAATGGTCTAGGGAAGCAAATCTACGCCTCAGTGAATAGAGTTCATGCTTAACCTCTCTGGAGCAGGGCATGCTCCTTTTCTTATAGGTCAGGGCTACTCCTTGAACCTTTGTGAGTTATAGACATTCTGGGTCAGTTAATATATGATAGGCACAGGTGTAGAAAGAGAGAGGAATATAAATGTATTCGTTATGTATATTCGTTAGGAATATAAAACAAATATAAATCCTGACCTCTCCAGACTAAATATAGGAGAATGTCAGTGTTTATAATTGTACAAAAGGACTTTCATACAAACTGAACTTGAAGAATTTAGATGATGCACAGACTGAGTGATTTTCAGAATTATTGATAACATTCTTTTGTTTTTGTTTTTTTTTAAGATTTTATTTATTTGTTTATTCATGAGAGACAGAGAGAGAGAGAGAGAGGCAGAGACACAGGCAGAGGGAGAAGCAGGCTCCACACAGGGAGCCTGACGTGGGACTTAATCCCAGGACCCCAGGATAACCCCCTGGGCTGAAGTCAGGCGCTAAACCGCTGAGCTACCCAGGGATCCCTATTGATAATATTCTTGTTTTGAAATTATGAATGGAATCATAGTGGTGATATAAAGAGACTGTATAGCTCTAAATAGATACTACCATATTAATTTTTCCACATCAAAATTTAATTTGAGATAAATGCTGTCATATTATAAGCACTAGATATAAATTATAGAATCTTCTGATGATATACACATATTTTTGATGTTTTATCTGTTGTCTTTCCTACAAACCCATAGCCACGTATAGATCTATTAATCCTTATGGCAAAGTATATAAAAATATTTACCTTTATGTAGTCTGTATTTTGTGTGGAATATTTGCCTAAACCAGACTTTGCTTTCTTCTGGACTTTTTCTTTCTTTCTTTTTTTTTTTTTTTTTTAAGATTTTATTTATTTATTCCTGAGAGACAGAGAGAGAGAGAGAGAGAGAGGCAGAGACACAGGCAGAGGGAGAAGCAGGCTCCATGCAGGGAGCCCGACGTGGGACTAGATCCTGGGTCTCCAGGATCAGGCCCCAGGCCAAAGGCGGCGCTTAGCTGCTGAGCCACCCGGGCTGCCCTCTTCTGGACTTTCTCAAGGGTATTTTAACATATCATTTAACATTATTCTAAGGAAATTAAAAATTATTTTTTAGATTCCTTTGCATACCACAGAACACTTTGTTAATTCTATATCCTTACATATCTACCTCTCTCCCTCTCTATTGGTACGTGGAGCGAGACCTTAATTTTTCTCTTTTTCAATTTTTGAAGTGAGAGATATGTAGTAGTTTACATGTTTTGATTATTTCAGAGATGAACCTCACATCACAGGACTTTAGTAGACCCTAACCCTGAAGAAAATGAATAAATAAAACACTGGCACCAATTACTCTGTTCCAAAAGGAAAGTTCACATTATGTGATTAATTTATCTTCTACCATAAGCATTTCATATAGTACTCAGTATTATGGGAGGAGTTACAGTTATTTTCTCCACTCTTCCTTTACATTGTCTTGGAAATCCAAGGGAATGTTATGTTCAGAACAGCAATTTGTGCTATTACCAGTACATACTGTTAATATAGTGCTAACATAACTGAGGAGCTGAAGCATATGTAATCTGCTAAAATGTTTCTTTGAAGAGCAAACTTGTATTTGCCCACGGTGCCCGATTGGGAATGCTCCTGTGTATACCATAAGCTTGGCCCTCAGTTTGTCATTGCTCATGGTTTGGAGTGGCTCTTTTCATTGTTTGAATTTGGTTGTACTGAAAAAGTAAGCCTGTTACTTCATTTTAAGAAAGAAAATGCTTGTCCAAGCTCGTTGCATGTTGGCATGTTTAGAGGCTGCTCTTTTGCTGTCTGGAACTTGGACAACTTTTTTAACCTCTCCAAGGCAAGGTAGCTGTGACAAGGTGTCAGTTATTTTCAAAAAGCAAATAAATCACAGGCTTTGAGTCTCAGTATAATAATAAAGATCTAATGGCCTCACATGAGTTTCTCATTCCATGATTTTGAATCATATTTTTTTTTTGTAGTGAATGCTCTGCCTTCAAAGTAAAATCTTAAAAAGCACAGTTTAGAGAGACAAGTACCCTAAGAGAAAGATTTTCAAGAATTCACAATGAAAGAACAATGAGTTAACTCTAATAAAATGAACTAAAGAACAAAAAAATGAAAAGTATATTTGATATTTAATCTTTCTTTGCCTGTTTTCCTCACCAAATCAGGAAAGACCAGTATAGCTGTAGAGTGAACATCTTTGTATATGAGCAAGTGACTTTAAATGTTTTAAATATTTTGTAAATCAGTTAATCACTTGCTATAAGTCCACCTAAGACTTAACAAATTTCCATGAATAATTCTAAACTTACTCTTTTGAACAGTATCTCAAAAACACACACAGAGATAATAGCCTTTACAGCTTAACACTTTGATTAGCTAGTATCTAACAACGGTCTGCATTTGCCAGGTTCTAATCCAAAACCATAAATTGTACTTTTTTAGAAAGGCATTAAAAACACTAATCATTAGTTGAATAAAGAGACCAGAACAAAATGGTCTGCAAATAAATGAAGATTGAGTTTGCTAATCTGTATGGGTAATTTCCAATGTTCTTCAAGTATGTGTTGTAAAACAAATTTACCTTGCTGAGAAAAAATTGGATGTTTCAGTTTCATTTCAAGCGTTCTTATAATCTCCAAAACTATTGCTAGTGTTAATTCTAAATCACAAATTATCCAAAAAAGAATAAGAATATACAGAATATTACTGGTAATAATAACACAAAAAATTTGATAAAAAGAGCTTTTTACAGCTGATTGAAAGTGTATTAGGGTTGCCTATTCTGGGAAAAAAATACAATATAAACTACTAATTGCTAGAGTTGGTGGCGCTTCATTCCATTGCTACTTAGCATTTTTTAAATGTTGTTGTTCTTGCTTAATGCTAGGTTAATATTTTGAAAATAATATTACAAAGGAATATCATATTGCATTTTGCTTTTCACTGTTTAATAAAGATATACTAATAATCCTTCAGAGCAGTGGCCTATAAACCTTTTTGTTACATGTATCTGAGAATATTATAGCATGAACCACCAATATATGCAACTTTATTTATTTATAAATTATATACAAGTATATTATACAACATTAAAAACAAACAGAAATTTTAACAATTTAAAGGGGTAAAATTTTTTATATCTCTAATATCTATCCTAGTGTTTTAGTTTTATACTCAGGAGATTATTTTTTTCTTTCCCTTTATTTTCTAACTTTTTATTTTGACATAGATTCACAAAAAAATAGCACAAAGAAGGGTATCTGGGTGGCTCCATTGGTTAAGCATCTGACTCTTGAGTATCACCTCAGGTCATGATCTGAGGTGTGTGAGATCAAGCCCCTCCCCACTTATCTGTCTCTCTCCCCCTCTCTCATGAAAAAAAAAAAAAAAAAAGTTCATAGAATCCCACGAAACCTTTGAAAACAAAATGGAGATTCAGAGACTTTAATTTCACAAAACCATGCGCCAGTTTCAGAGCTGGAATTCAAATCTGCTTTACAGGAGATATCCAGGAGCAGCTATTAGAAAACTTGAAAAGCAGTAAGGAAAGCATACTGAAATTTGTTTCAAATGGATGCAGTGTCATATTGTTTCAAATTAAGTGTCCTTTCCATCTCCTCTGCCCCTACAGGAAGTTTTAATCCTCCTCTCCAAATCCATTATTTAAGATACAGTTTACAAATGTGTGCTTTCTGGTGTGACAGTAGTTGTTTTCCATTATGCTAGTATAGTTACCTCTCATTTCATTTTTTACCCATCCTTCAGTAAATATTTTTGAAGTATCTGCTACAAACGAATTAACAAAATGTATTGGGAAGTTTGCTAGACCTTTTTGCTCTTGCTTATCTCATGCAGTCAAGTGACAAATTAGACTTTCTTAATATATTTCATTTACCATGTATTTCAATTCAAAGAAAGTCTGCTTTAATATGGGCAGTTGAACTGTGCATATCCTAAATGCCAGCCTCATGGAGTCCTGGGGTATTGAAGCAATGACTTTCAATTAATGTTAGGAAGAAATAAATTAGGAAGAAAATCGTAAATGAAATGTTGAAGCATTCAAGAGAATTCTATTGAACATTAGCTACTAGATCACCATTGCATGAAATGTTCTAGAGAAAAGCAATATGATATTCACTCAAAAGTGAGGTCACATTCTAGCCATCCTGTTTTCTAGGTGGCACTCAAATTATTTTAGGTTATGTTTTGTATACCAACAGTGAACAATCAGAAGATGAAATTAAGAAAACAATTTCAGGGATGCCTGGGTGGCTCAGCGGTTGACCTTCAGCTCTCAGGGTGTGATCCTGGGTCCAGGGATCGAGTTCTGCATCAGGCTCTCTGCAAGGATCCTGCTTCTTCCTCTATGTCTGTCTCTGATTCTCTTTCTCTCTGTCTCTCATGAATAAATAAAATCTAAAAAAAAAAATTTTTTTTTTCAGGGCATCTGAGTGGTTCAGTTGGTTAAGTGTCCAACTCTTGATCTCAGTTCAGGTCTTGATCTTAAGGCTGTGGGTTCAAGCCCCACATTTGGCTCCATGAGCCTACTTAAGGAAGGAGGGAGGGAGGGAGGGAGGGAGGGAGGGAGAAAGAGAAGGGAGGGAAGGGAAAGAAAGGAGAAAGAAAAAAAGAAAAAGAAAAGAAAAGAAGTTTCATTTACAATAGCATCCAAAAGAATAAAATACCTAATAATAAACTTACCCAAGAAGGTAGAGGTGAAATACTCAGACACTAAAAACTACAAAACATTCCTGAAAGTCAATTAAAGATCTAAATAAATGGAGAGTTGTCCCATGTCCCATGTTCATGGATTAAAGACCCAATATTTTAAAGATGTAAGTATCACCCGAAACAACCTACAACTTTAATACAATCCATATTAAAATTATAACAATGTGTATTGTGGAAGGGGAAAGGTCAGACCTCAAATTCGTGTGGAGTATAAGGGGTCCTGAATAGTCAAGACAATACTGAAAAAAATTAACAAAGAGGACCTATACTTCCAAATATCAAAACTTACTACAGTGCTACAACATTCAAAACAGTGTGGTATTGGGGCACCTGAGTCACTCAGTTGGTTAAGCATCTTCCTTTGGCTTAGGTCATGATCTCAGAATCCTGGGATTGGAGCCCTGAGTTGGGCTAGCTGCTCAGTGGGGAGTCTGCTTGTCCCTCTCCTCTGCCCTTCCCCCTTCCCCCCTGCTTATGCTCATTCTCTCTCTCTCCCTCTCTCTGCCTCTCAAATAAATAAAATCTTTAAAACAAAAAACAGTATGGTACTGGCATAAGGATAGACTATATAAGACCAGTGGAATAGAATTGAGTGTCCAAAAATAAACCCATGAACATATGGCCAACTGAATTTTATCAAAGGTACTAAGATCATTCAATGGAAAAAAAATAGACTCTTAACCAGTAGTTCTGGAACCAGTGAATTTCCATATGCAAAAAACTGAAGGTGGATCTCTACTTCAACTATATACAAAAATTAACTCAAAAGAGATCAGTGGTCCAAATACAACAGCTAATATCATAAAACTCCTTTCCAAAAACATGGAAATATATCTAAAATGACTCTGGATTTGACAATGGATTCTTAGGTATGACACCAAAAGCACAAAGAAAGAACCGATTTAATAAGAACATCCTGGCTAAACAATAAACCCAGACCACAGTGAAAAAACTATTATAAAAACAAACAAAATAGGGAGTGCCTGGGTGGCTCAGTTGGCTAAACCATCTGGCTCTTGCTCTTAGCTCAGGTCATGATCTCAGTGTCGTGAGTTCAAGCCCTGCATTGGGCTTCACACTGGGTTTAGAGCCTACTTTAAAAAAAAAAAAAAAGTTAGATCCATGTAAGCAGATTATCTAACTATCCACTGATTTTTGCTGTTGTTGTTAACTTGCATATAGTAACTAACCTCCAGACTTCATCTGGAAGTTTTGTCAGACTTTGTAAAGTTAAGATCAAGAGTACTATGGATAGGATATAACAAAGTCTTTAAACAAAGTAACCTGTTTAGATGGTAATGAGAGTTAGGGATATTCTCTAGAATACTCCAGTGGTTTTTATCAAACAATATTAACAAATAATAAGTATTCTATAGTTCATTGTGCTGGTTGTTCTCCTTTCACTCCCCAGATCTGTTCTTGCCTTTATCAGGGTTGCATGTGTATATCTGTATAAAGAAAGGAGGTTGAAATGATGCCTGTGGATTATATATAGCATGGCTTCCATTCCACTGGGTTCAGCCAATGGGAAACATCAACAGGAGATTAGAAGGTAGGAGGAGAAAGAAGTTAAGATATGTGATAAGTCTTCCACTTCCTTCCTGCCATAGCACCATAATTCTAACATTGGCCATGTCACCTTATGACTGTATCTCTTCTGCTTTGAGCTGCCACTCCCTCCCAACAGGTTCATACTTATTTAGGTTTTGATAAAACTCTCCTCCTCATCCCCCACCTCAACCACCAGGCTCCTAAACAGTATAAGCTTCCTGTAGTTGCTAGACTTTGGGTTCTTCAGCATCCCTTATAGGTACTCTTAATTTCTCCTCCTCTTCTAGAAATATTTGCTAATTTGATATATCTTTTCAAAATCCCTGCCAGAACCGTGGCTGATTTACTGTTTTTCTAAATTAATTTTCCTTTTCTATTGTTTAATACAACTTTGGCTTGTCAAATCATAGTAGACATTCTGTGATTCATGTCACTATAATAGAAGCCATAATGTTTTGCAGAGGAAATATAGAACAGAGACTAAGTCTGGGATGGGATGTCAGATAAACAGAGGTAGACTAACAGAGCCTCTCCTAATTATTGTTACTGCCTTTTGTTTTCAAACTCAAAGTATCACCAAAAAATTTGAAATTTGTATGTATAATTCAGTATCACATTAGAAGATAAGAATTTTATCAGCACATGGGCTTAATTTTTGTACTTCCTATCTTCACTTTCCAGTCTCCAGAATACTCTTAAACTAGTAATTCTTGACATTCATTGGTTCAGGCTGAAGACACTCTTCTCAGAAAAATACATATACATGTAAAAATTTGTGTTTTCAACCTGTTTGCCAATCCTTTGACATTTGACCAAGAACCACAAGGTGTAAGAATGCCTATCTTAACTATTTTAAAAGTTTTCCTGTTGTGCTTGGTTTAAGGGAGAAAAATGTCCTGTGTCAAGTGCTACTTTTATCAGCAAGCTAGTAAAGGTCTTAGAAACTGCTTATAAATGGAGAGAACTAAGAACTATAGGAAGAAATGAGTAGAGATTTCACTACTTTAGACCCATACCATCTAGTCCAAGAAATCACGACGGACCTACATCTTGTACAGATTACCACAACATACAAGCTGGATTGGGACACCTGGGTGGCTCAGTGGTTGAGCATCTGCCTTCGGCTCAGGGCGTGATCCTAGAGTCCCGGGGTCGAGTCCCACATCAGGCTCCCTGCATGGATCTTGCTTCTCCCTCTGCCTATATCTCTGCCTCTCTCTGTGTGTCTCTTATGAATAAATAAATAAATAAATCTTAAAAAGAAAAGGCTGGAAAGCACAACTTTATTTATGGATAGGCTATAGTTAAAAGTCAATGATAGTGGTATATTTTCTCACTTTTAGTTATACTATTTATAATTTGGAGTAAATGCTGAGAAATTTTTAGTCACTTAATAATTTTATTTTACTGAGACTAATTTGTTTCTAGGATTCAAATGAGTAATGGAATGAAGATTAATATTGAAAATCCTGCTACTTTACATCATTGAATGCACTCTGCCCTCCTGCTCTCTCGGCTCAGTAGAGTAAACCTGGGGCTGTCAAATTGTGACATGGTACTTTTAAGATGCTGTAGGCAAAGATTGATAAATTTTGACCAGCAGATTAAAAACAAGCAAGAAAGTAAAATCTCTTTTTACTGAGTTTTGTTTGTTTTAATGGACAAGCTTGTATATATCTATCTAAGAATAGAAAATGTCTGAGAGAAAGATGGTTTCTATGAAAGGAAATTAGTGGAAAGAGGAAACAGGATTTTTCTTTTCACACTACACATTTCTATACTGTCTGTTCTTTTATTCTTTTACAATGAGCTTGTGTTATTCAATAAGGTAACAGAAATAAATGAGAACAGGAAGGACCCTCTTTTTGTTATGTTGACTATTCTTGCCTCATCCTTGGTTTACTGGTTCCCTAGCTTCCCTTACTGGAGTTATATTCTCCAGTTACTTTTTTTTTTTTTTTTAAGATTTATTCATTCATTCATTCATTCATTCATTGAGAGAGAGAGCCTGTGCCTGTGTGTACATGCAGATATGAGTTGGGGGAGAAGCAGAAGGAGAGGAACAAAGAAAATCTCAAGCAGATTCCCTGCTGAGCGAGGATGTGGGGGGTGGGGGGTAGCTCTATCCCAAGACCTTGAGATCAAGATCTGAGCTGAAAACAAAAGTCACACTTAACCAACTGAGCTATCCAGGTGCTCCTTCAGTTATTTATTTTTAACAGCCTATAGGGGCCACCTGAATTTTTTTTCTTTTCCCTTGCTCTAATTAACAGCTTCTCAGTTTATTTCATCATCACCTGCCTGCAACCTCCATCCTCAGAACATACATAAAACTTTTTCCTTATTCACTAATCCCACACAAGTACATTGCCTGTCTTTTTCTTATTTTAACTGTTCCAGTTATTACATTATTTTCATTCTATGCCCTTGGGAATGTTTTTTAGGTACCCTCAGAACATAATAGTAGGCAAAATAGATACCATAAGAACATATAAAAATTCCACTGAAAGGAGTTTATCATAATTAGGAAAGGCTTCCAACCTTAGATGAGAAGTAATAAAACTGGAAATTATTGATATTTTATGATATATCTACAAGTCCTTCAGTAAGGATTCAGAGCCACAGATAGTTTTAGTCTCAAACTAAAGAGGGAAGTGTATATAGATATGTATGTGGGGAGAGTATGTGGAGAGCATAAATCTGGCCCAGACTCTGGCCTAGATTAGGGGTTGTGGCTGAGAGGCTGTGGGACAACAGGTTGGCGACTGACATGGACTTTGCCTTTAAACATTTGACACAATTCCGCTATGAGCTGCTAAGGTGAGGTATCTAGGCCCAGCCCCTCAATGTAGGCTACTGTGAACTGGAGTTTGAACAAACCTAAGCAAGCAACCCCAGGCACTGAGGAGGGTGCTGGCCCTAGGAGAGCAGTAACTGGGCCAGGCTTCCACTGCATCTCGGAGGGGACAGAGCCCCTTGCCAAGTGCCCCTGTGCATGGAGCGCAGGTATTGGCGCACTAGCATCCAATAAAGAGTGATGTGGCATTTTTCCTTTAGAAAAAGAGAGAGAGAGATCTGCATTACCAGAATGGGAACTTTCACCTGGGGAGCCATTTGCATGGAAATACACTATGGTTTGAGCTTAGCCTCTGTATCTGACTTCACTTTTCAGTGTCTGACCCCTACAAGTTACTTAGGCTCTTTGAGCTTTAATTTTATCATGTTAAAAAAAAAAATCAGAATTTTCAAAATACCACCGCTTGGCCGATGATTAAATTAGCAATACATAGAAAATACTTAGTGCAGTGCCTGCTTAGCTATTAACAGATAATATCATAATCAGAAAAAAAGCAAGAGATTCTTTCTACCCCCCCAATAAAAAAAGGTTTTACTTAGTTTTAGCATTTGAAGCTATATCACCAGCATCAGTCTTTTTTTTTTTTTTTTTAGTCTCTTTACTTTTTTTTTTTTTTTAAGATTTTATTTATTTATTCATGAGAGACACAGAGAGAGGGGCAGAGACACAGGCAGAGAAAGAAGCAGGCGCCACACAGGGAGGACTCGATCCCTGGTCTCCAGGATCACACCCTGGGCTGAAGGCGGCGCTAAACCGCTGAGCCACCCGGGCTGCCCCGTGTTTTTACTTTGTATACCTACAAAGTTAGTAGTTGGGTTTTTTTAGTTGAATATAATAGTAGTGGTATTTATCAAATTTATTTCCAGTATTTGAAATTTTGGTACCATTTCTTATATGCAGGTTGATCCTTGCTTCCAAGGTAAAGCTATCTGACCTAACAATACTTAATGGGTACATATCCTTTAGGGAATAAAATCTTTTCTGAATTTCATTTTCCTTTTTGTGAATTTCATTCATACATGCTTATGTAAATACAGCTAAGCATGCCTCTATTGTCCCCTAGCAGAAAAAAAAAATGTTTAAATTTAGACTCCATGTGATTAAAATCAGATGTTTAGTTCCAAAACTACAAATGTATTTTTAATTTAGGAAAAAAGAGGGCACTCCCACAAAACTATTATTCAGTGCACTTCTGAGCAAAGCACAAGTCATGTCTGAGTTCAGGTGGATACAATTAGCTACTACTAAAAATGAGCCATTGGTGGTGGAGTCAGTGAATACTGAACAGGGGATTTGTAAGACTTGTGGGAATGACAAATAATGGAAAGAACATTTAGTGCTCTAATTCTAAGAAGAACTGATCAGGAGGCTGCTGTAGCTGGAGTTACTTTCTGGGGTGTCTCCCTGTCCTGAAGGCTAATGCTCCATTGTTGAGGCTCCGTAATCTCTAATGCATTTCATTGATGCTTCAGGGAACTCCTGTCAGCCAGCCTTCTAGGTAGGAAATGAAGCTTTCTTGCCAGCAAGTCCATATAATATCACTGCAGTTTTTATGTATAGGTTATTTTGGCATAGGTACATACTACCTAATAGGCATTAAACTAAATTTATTATTATTATTATTATTATTATTTTATTTATTTATGATAGGCACACAGTGAGAGAGACAGGCAGAGACACAGGCAGAGGAAGAAGCAGGCTCCGTGCACCGGGAGCCTGACGTGGGATTCGATCCTGGGTCTCCAGGATCACGCCCTGGGCCAAAGGCAGGCGCTAAACCGCTGCGCCACCCAGGGATCCCTAGGCATTAAACTAGAATAAGCCTATCTCATTTTCTTAAAAATAACCTTATTAGTAAACAAATCCTCTATGTCCCAGTTAACTCAGTTTAGTCTGATTTAGCTTAGGAGAACAAACGTGTATATCAGTCACTTAAGCAAATATTTATAGAAGCTATATAAAGTTTTTTGTTTCGGTTTAGTTTTTATATAATTTAATAGTATAAATTAGCTTATATGTAATAAATCCTTTAAATAGTTGAAATCATGAATAACCCCATTGGATTTGCTTTTACTAATTGTCCTATCCCAGGTTGCATATTTATAAGCAAGTATGTTTGGGTATTTTGATGCTAGATATCACATGTAATTTATTATTATTATTATTATTATTATTATTATTATTATTATTATTTTAAGATTTTACTTATTTATTCATGGGAGACAAAGAGAGAGGCAGAGACACAGGGAAAAGCAGGCTCCCTCTGGGGAGCCCGATGCGGAACTCGATCCCAGGACCCTGGGATCACAATTTGAGCCGAAGGCAGATGCTCAATCTCTGAGCCACCCAGGCACCCATATCTATTTTTAACTCCAACAAAGGTCATTGGGATTTAAAACAGCAGATTAAGCAGTGGAGGAAAAGCATACGACATTTGTAACACATATTTATTTCAGTGTCCTCAAATACTTTGCCATTAATGGAAAATTTGGTAAGCAAAGAAAACAAATTATGACAGCTTTCATAATTATAATATGAGAGAGAGAATTTAAAAATATGGCATTAAACATTAGTCTTACTGAAATTTTTTGTTTTGGCCAGATGATAACTGCTTTTTCTGAGATAGTTTTAAAAATCTTAAAATTGTAATATGTGGATTCAGAAATATAGGTCAAACACTATATTTTATTTTATTTGAAAGAAATTAAAATTGAAAAATAGTGCTCATTCTTCTGTTTATTTTCTATATTGATATAGAAAATATATTGATATATATGTAATAATTTCACACATTAAACCCAGTCTCAAGCTGAACTAGTTAAGACAAAGCTGACAAATGAGATTTGCCACTTTTCCATGGAATACTTTCGTGTTTTAATTAGGCCCTAAAATTATCTTCTAATGCTAATTGTAATGATGTAGGTAATATAGATCAATTTTATTTTATTTCTTTAAGATTTTATTTATTTATTCATGAGAGACACAGAGAGAGAGAGGCAGAGACACAGGCAGAGTGAGAAGCAGGCTCCCTGCAGGGAGCCCAATGTAGGACTCCATCTCAGAACTCCAGGATCATGCCCTGAGCCAAAGGCAGGCGCTAAACCACTGAGTCACCCAGGCTTCCCTCAGTTTTATTTTTTAAACGTTAGAAATTATTTGATAAATTGTGACTGTTTTAATGATTTCTAGACTTTATTTGTAGAATAAAGTCTGATCAGAATGTGTGAGCTAAAGAAGATGCCAGATATAGTGGTCCAGTCCCTCTCCTTGATGAGGAAACTAAAATTCCAGCAGTGAATAGCTTCACCACAGTCACCCAGATGATGAGAACAGACCTATGGGTGTGAACTCCAGTCTCATTCTTTTTTTAAATTTATTTAATTCTCATAACAACTTTATTAAAGGGGTTTTATGGTGATCACTATTTTACAGATGAGGAAACTAAGAATTGAAAGACGAAAGTAATCTTACCAATTAATTGGCAGTTTTGATCAAGTATAATTATACTTCTAAGCCTTTATTTTTTTAATTGAGATACAACTGACATTGTAATTTCAGGTATACAACATAGCAATTCAATATTTATATATATTGCAAAATGATCACCCAGCCTATTTCTAAAGCCTTTGTTTTCCTTACTCTATTACAGTACCTCCCACTTTTAACTTCCCACCTGTTGGTTCTTCCCACAGTGCTTCTTCCACATTCCAGATAATTTACTGTTTTTCCTACCTTCCCTTAACACATGCTTACTCTCTGCCTCCAGGGATGTGTATTGCCTGAATGAATCTCTAAGTAGCATGTTCAAAAGTGTAACAAGAAAAAAAAAAAGTGTAACAAGATGAAATGAGTGTTCTAATGTCAGAGGAGTTCTTTGTGGGTTGGGTCAGTGGGCTACTAATGTGGAGGCTTTTCTGCCCTGTTAATCTATCCCAGTTCCAGTCTCACTTCTCATATTCTCTTGCTCTTTAGTTCACTCTTGAACTGCACTGAGTCTCTTAAAAACTTTTGTTTTTACTATATGATCTCCTAGTAAGGGCGAGTATAAAGGGGAAAGACTTTTTTAAAATATATGTAGAGATTATTTTTAAGTAAATTACAGACATTTAGGACCTTGAATTTTATGTTCCAGGATAGCAAGAGAGTATATGCAGCACAATGTCATGAGATTTGACCTATGGGATGTTTTTCCTGGACACTCCTAGAAGGCATTTCACAATTTTTTTTCCAGTATCAGATATCACCATATTACATTTATTAAAATGTATGTAGATAAAAGTAATTGTGAGGCATAAATTAGCATAACCTTCCTGAAGGGTAGTTAACAAGTAACAAAAAACTTTAAGTTATTCATCTTTTGAATTATACTTGTAGGAATTTATCCTGGGATACAATAAGCAATCCAAGATGTTAATTTAAAATGTTCACTGCAGGACTTGTTATAGGATTGAATCTATAAAAAAGTACTAATGGTACTACTTATAGAGTTGCTTTGAGAATTAAATATTGCATATGTACTGTATGTATACAGCAGAGTAATAAGTAACTTAAGGTGGTGATATGTATATGTATTAATATTTTTAAAAGTCCATGCATTGTATTTCCTTGGAAATAAAAGTAGATTACAAAACAGTAATAAATACAAATGTTATATAAAACAATGTACATTACAATAGTTTGGAAAGTTGTTCCCCCAAATATTACTAAAGCCATCATTTTGGTGATTTTAGTTTCTAATTAATGTTAATCAGTACTGTGTCAAAATTGTTTCCAATAATATGAATCACTTTTATATTCAGAGAAAGTAATGAAGTTATTTTTGTTTTAAAAATAAACTGCATATCTATTTACAGTATCACTTTTAATTTGTTTTAAACTTCCTTGTGTGTAAAAGGAAAGTAATAATAAACTTTAAGCATAAATGTTACTTCTAATCCTCCTCCCATCTTCCTCCCCATTTAGGAGTCCTAGCCATTCCTGGCTTCATAATAGCTGGAGTGAATTCCTTCCCCAAAGGGTATGGGGTCATATTTCTCATCAGCAACTTCCTTAGCAAAAGTAATGCTGCCAGAAAAGTGGAAGGGGATAGAGGGAAACCAAGATATTAACAGAACCCAAGGGAGAAGTCAGCATGGTGATCCAGGCCAGTATTGGCAAAGTCCAGAATTATGTGGCAGTTTTACTCATTGTTTAGAACTCAGTCATGTTTTAAACATTCTCTTGGTGAATTTCAGGAAAGGAAGACCATCTCTTTCCATTCTTTGGACTCAGCAATTTTATATATATATATATATATATATATATATATATATATATATATATATATATATATACACCAAAATATATGTGTGTGTGTGTGTGTGTGTGTATGTATGGAGGAAATTCCCTCATTTAAAAAAAACTTTTTAAAGAAGAAACTTTAGACAGCTAGCTGAAGTAAATGGTACTCTAAGCTTATGTGTGGAGCATGTAGTGAGTGACAGTGTGTCATACCCCTCCTACCCACACCAGAACCTTAACCTTGAGACATGAGTGCATTTCCCTGACTATTTTTAGAAATAATCATGTTATTTTAAGAGTACTGTATCATCAACTCCGAGGGGTTTAAAAACAAGTTGGACAAGGTATGCATTGCAGCATGTGACTCAAGTGTTCATAGTTTCTCTCTCTCTGTCTTTCCTTCTCTATTTAGTTAATAAGGCAATAACAAACCCATATCAGAATTATTCACTGAGAAGGAAATGGCATAGCTATTCACAGCTGTAGCTACATAGGTCCTCAACAGCTCTCTGGGATTTAGAATCAAATCTGAGTTGATATTACCAGACTCCCTCTGCTCAAGATAATAAAATTTGAAGTCCTTTGTGTCAGGACAACTACATATGTGCAAGTACTTGAGGAAGTCTATTTAAAGTATTTCCGTTTCAAAAAAAAAACAGGAATTTAAAGGAGCAGGGTTGCCGGACCAGGATGGTGTACTGGGGATTTTAGTTTAAGTTTTCCTTTACAATTTCTTCCCCTGAGGAATTTTAGTTCTCTTTAGCAACCCCAGTTGTCAAGTACAATAGTGAATCTTGCAGAAAATATGAAAACTGGAGAAATGAAGAAATACATTTGCACCAAAATATATTTGTACTGAATTGTGTGCAGGTGTAATAAAAGTAGGCAACTGATACAAGAAAATTCCACTTTTTATTGAACTGAACTGAATCTCATCTCATTAGATAGTTTGATATGTTGAAAGGCTTTTTGCTATAATTATTTTATTTTGGCAAGTTAACAGATTTTGCCCTTAAGAACAAGATTTTCAAATATAAGAGGTCTTACCTTGAATTGAAATTATTCATTAACTGGGGGGATCCCTCGGTGGCTCAGTGGTTTAGCGCCTGCCTTCCACCCAGGGCATGATCCTGGAGTCCCAGGATCGAGTCCCACATCAGGCTCCCTGCATGGAGCCTGCTTCTTCCTCTGCCTGTGTCTCTGCCTCTCTCTTTCTCTCTCTCTCTCTGTGTGTCTCTCATGAATGAATAAATAAAATCTTTAAAAAAAGAAATTATTCATTTACCTGTCATCTCCATTCTTCCATAAGCTCCTCCAAGCAGAGAGGTATGGGGTATTTATCTTTGATAAATCCAGTACTAGACTCCTAAATACTTATTTAGTTGGGTAATTAATTTGCCTTTTAATCCAGTTGATTTTGCCTAGCAGTAGTTTCACACACATGGGCCTACTACCTTCTAATTTCTGCTGCTTCTGACTTCAGAAGCTTGGGAATGGGAGTATTTTTGCTACAGCAATTTACAAAGTTTTAGCATTAAAAGATGAAATCACCCTAAATTGAGTGGGAGTTGGAGGGAACTGTAATATTGGGTGCTGTTTTTGTATTTTAATATCTATATGCTAGACATTAGTAAATGGTTAGCCCTGGCTATCACTATATCCAAACATCAAAATCCATGACAAAATGAATTAGCCACGATTTCCCCATCTTGGCACTTAGTGTGCCAAGTCAACACAAAATATAGAACAATTAATTTACATTATTTCTTTCCATATTTTAATTCCTATGGATAGTTTCTGTGTAATTTACATATAAAAATAAATATAGAGAAACACTTGTGATGTCTATTCAGTTTAAATATATTTTATTTCTTATATGTGGTATATGTATGTATTTATTTACAAGTATATATATAAATACATGCATACATATTTCTAAAGGTAGTACCTAACAAGAAGACCTTGGCCTTAATGCTTAAAATGAATACAAAATCTAATAAATACGCATTTGTTCATATCTCTGAACTAATCAACAAGAATGAGTTGAAAATCTTGACTCTGTACTATAAAGTCTTTGACAAGAATTTGGGACCCAGGGATGCCTGGATGGCTCAGCGGTTGAGCGTCTGCCTTCAGCTCAGGGCATGGTCCTGGAGTCCTGGGATCGAGTCCCACATTAGGCTCCCTACATGGAGCCTGCTTCTCCCTCTGCCTATGTCTCTGCCTCTGTGTGTGTGTGTCTCTCATGAATAAATAAATAAAATCTTAAAAAAAACAAACAGGATGTATTTAAAAAAAAAAGATATTGGGACCCAGTGTCATAGAAGCAGTGCAATTTCTATTCTATATTTCTCTTAACAAGTAAAAGTCTACAGGGTTTACAGCTTCCTTTGCTTTCTCTAACAGTGAATGACTCTAATAGAAATCTAAACCAGATATAAAACTGAATTTAGTATATAACCAAACAACAAATTAGAATTCTACTTGAAACACATTTCTGTTGTTATGGATTCTAGTTTCTAGTGATCTGTAGCAGAGATTCTTTTATTGTTATTAGTGAGTTGAATAATACTGTTAATACTTAATCTTTTTTTTAAAGAATTTACTCATTTTTTAATTTAACAAAATTGATCATATTGGATCTTCAAGTGGGCCTAATAACTGTATTTCAAATGTGATGTTGTATAGAAATTGAGATTCAATGGAAACTGATGATTTGGCAACATGAGAAGATTGATTAAACAGAAGTCTTTGAATGAGAAGAGTGCTCTGTTGTATGAAGGAAATTGATGAAAATATGCTTTCATAGGGTCAATGCTTTCATAAGGATAATTTATCTAGTGCCCTAACAATTTAGTATGTATCTGGGGATAGTTTCTTCAATGGAGGTCTCTACAAACCCTAGAGCTTCCTGTTTAATTTGGTAACCACTGGCCATATGCGGCTATTGAGCATTTAAAAATGTGATTTATCCAAATCAAGATGTGCTTTAATTGTAAAATATACTCTAGATTTCAAAGGCTTTATACCAAAAAAAGAACATAAAACATTTAATAATTTTTACATTGATATTTAAATAACACCTTCTTTGTTGGATTAAATAAAACATTATTAAAAGTAAATTTACCTTTTTTAAAAACAAAATATAGGTATTAGAAAATTTAAAAATTATATATGTGGCTCACACTGTGTTTCTGTTGGACAGTTTTGATCTAGAGTTTTACGTTTTTTAATTGTCAGAGTTTAAATGGATGATGATCTGTCCACAGGTATAGTCAAGTTGGAGATAGCAAATGTTTTTAGAGCTGTGAGGTTCTAGGTAAGAGGTGAGCACCAGCCTTTACCTACCTTTGTTCTGGCCTCAGTTGTGTCTTGCTTTTTATAAGAAAAGCAGTTTTTCCTGAGCTAATAGGATAACAGATTTTTTTCTTCACTTCTATAGATCTGGTAAAATAAGTTAGGATATTATGTCAGGAATGGCTCTTTACAACATAACACTTTCTTGTATGTCTGTTATTTTAAATTTCAAATTCTCCTTTAAAGCTCTGGGATGGGTTTAGCACATGTTTCTCCTTATTCTAAAAGGTGTCATTTTCAGGCACCAAAAATTCTTAAGCATTAATATTCTGGTGTGTAGGTGCTGTGTATTTATTTTATAATGTTACTGTAATAACAACCATGCATGGTTTTAATCTTTGACATAGTATTATTTTTATAGTTTTTTTTTAAGAGACTTTCCTCATAATCACAACTGAACATATTGCTGTAACTAAGTTTGGGGGCTCATACTGAACAAAGAAAGGCCCCAAAATTTTAGAGATGTTTAAACTACTTCTTATAGTCTTTCTTAGGTGTTATTAAGCTCATAGATTACTTATAGTGGCTTTTTATATGCATATAAGTGGGCATTTATAAGAAAGGGTAATTTTCAACAAGTCTTTTTAGTTAATTTCTTTCACCACAGGGCCATGGAATGAGTAAAGGAAGGGTGTCTGGAGGGTAGGACAATATCAGATAGGTCTGTGAACTGAAGAATTTTGAGCCAAGAGAACACTCTGCTTCAGATAAAGGACAAGTGGGCCCATGTTTTTGTTACTGTTTATGTTTAATCCTCCAGATTATTTTTTCCAAAGTTTTTGAAACCTCTAGTCAAGCTTGAACTGATATCCAAAAGTGATGGTGATTTGCTTCCTAGATTTGTGAAAGGATAACTTAGAGGCACTACTCTTTCAGCAGAGATTTGGCAGGAGTTTCCTAACTTCCATTAGCATTGGGGAATGGTTAAAGACCCTAAAGCATTTTGTGAAGCTGTAGTTCTTGGTCTTGGGTATCTGAGCCAACATTCTTTAATAAACTAAATCTTATGAAAGGGCAGCCCATGTATTCCCCTGGAACAGATGTCCAGCAGTATAATGGCAATTCCTATTGTGTACAATGATCATCCTGTTTCTTCTGATCTTTTATTTTTTGGTTCCTTTCAATTTCTTAGAATTATTTAAATTAGATATTTATCTGTTATTTCAGAACCTCCTCCTCAAAAAAATGTATACATTTCATTGAGGCTCATTGAAGGTAATTAAACTGTGATTTCCCAGTTTCTTTTTTCCTAATTTCAGTTTCTTTTAGAGTAACATTCCATTTATTCCAAGTTATTTTCCAACTTCATAGATGATTATCTCACATGATATGTTCCCTCTCTTCAAACTTCTAGTACCATCTTCTGTAACCTCAGTCACCCCTGATGTCTTTTTAATAAGAGGACTGAATAATTAGAAGGAAAATCAGTCAACAGAAATAGACCATAACTAATAAGAATGATAGAATTAGCAGATTTTAAAATAGCTATTCTAAATGTATTTAAGGATATAAAAAAAAGCATGATAGGAGATAAATGGGAGCTATGAAATCAAATGGAAGTTCTAGAGCTGGAATATACAGTATCTGACTTTTTAGGAGATAAATGGGAGCTATGAAATCAAATGGAAGTTCTAGAGCTGTAATATACAGTACCTGAAGTAAAAAGTCATTGGACTTATCAACAGATTAAATACTACATAGCAATAAAACTATTAAAACTGAAGCACAGAAAGAAAAAAGTGTTAGGGGGTGGAGATAGTGGAAGAAAAAACAGAGCCTCAGTAATCTATGGGACCATATTATTGTAGTTGGGTTACTTAAACAGGAAAAGACTATAATAGAAAATTATTTGATAAAATAAAGTCACAAAAATCTCCAAATATTAAAAATATTTATCTTAATAAAGCCCATGCAGAATATACAGAAAGAAAATTACACAAGGCACACCATGATCAAATTGTGTAAAACTAATGATAGAAAAGTCTTAAAAGCAGCTAGAGAAAAAAGATACTACATACAAACTAACAAGGTAACTGTGCTGATTACTTATAGAAACCATGTAAAAGCAGACACAGTATGATGGCAAAGTACTAAATAATGAATGCATGAGGCCAGATTATTCTGAATAATGATAACTTCCATTTATTTAGAACATATTATATACCTGAAATTGTGCTGATATTTTTAATACACTTTATTTCACTTAATCCTTAGAACAACCCTTAGAGGTAGCAAAATAACCACATCTTAGAAATGAAGAAAATGAAGCTCAGATAAAGCAAAGAACTTTGCTAATAAATGTTACACACTTAGCCAATGGAAAATTAATGCTTTGATTGACATAAAGCCACTTCTCCTTCTGCTATTAACCATATCAAGTAGAACATTTATATAATTTTGTTTATATATCATCAATTATATCATTATATAGGACAGGGATCATGCCCTGAATGGAAGGCAGACACTCAACTGCTGAGCCACTCAGGCATCCCTATATAACTTTGATTTTGTTGGTGAACTGATTGAAGGCTATTTGATATGATTTGTGTTTCGTAAACTACCCTCAGTCAGTCAAAAAGTACTTATTGAGCATTTAAGATTGTCCTGGCTGGATATTGGAATGAAATAATAAATAATACAAATGCAGTTCCCCTCTCATGGAGCTTATAGTCTGGCAAATAGGAGAAATGTAATTCTAGCTACCTCTCAGGGGTTTTCTAGGATTAAGTGAAATAATGTATATTATAAGAATCAATACAATTTCTTGTATATATAGAATTTTTATTAAATCATTTTATATTTGATTTATATAAGAAAGTAATTCCAGGTATTCAAAGTGCTACAAATAAATACCAAGTGCTATGGAAGCATGTGGGAGGGAGAATTTAACTTAGTCTGGGAAATTAGAGAAGGCTTCCCTGAGTTACTGATTTTTTAAGCCAAATTTAAAGAATGAATAGGCCAGTAGCCAGAAAACAGAAAGTGGAGCAATCATTCTATTTAGAGGACCCAGCATTTGAAGACATAGAGGTTGGAGAGAGCATAGTTTGTCCTTTATACTAAAGACAGTGGAAAACAATGCAAGGTATTAGAATGTGGGTAGAGAGTGACTTGGCAATTACCACATCTGCATTCAAAAGCCATTTCATCATCCCAGCATTGTCTGAACAATCGCTGAGGGATGTGACAAGAGCAGACACAAGGATAACCACAAGAAAGTGGTTCAAACAGTGGGAGTGGAACAAAGTAGACAGTTATTTATTTGGAATCCATAGAATCTGGCAGTTTTGAAAGTGGGAAATGAGAAAGAAGGTGCATAGTTCCTAGGTTTCTGAGTTGGTGTAAAGGCCATTTTCTGAGAATGGGAATCTTAGAAATATCAAAGCTTTAGAGAAGAAAATTATGAATTAGGTTGGGTATGTTTATATGGATATCCCTATTTAACATCCAAGTGGAGATGTCAAATAGAAAATTCGACATATGAGTATGGAGTTTAAAGGACAAGTGTGGACCGGATATGTAGATTTGGGGAATCTTTTTTTTTTGTTTTTTTTTTTTTTTGTAGATGGTAATGGAAGTCAAAGGAATGGTTGGGAAAATGAAGAGAAAGAAAAGGTTAGGTGTAAGGTCTGCAGAACTTCAATCTTTAAGTTTAGGTAAAGTAGAGGGAGAGGAGTCTGCCAGCAAATGTGGCTAAATAAGAAAATCCAGAGAAAGAAGAGGTGTAATGCAGGGTATCAGAAGCCAAGAGAGAAGTGTTCTAAAAACAGAGGACTAATTTGGCTTTTTAAATCCTGCTGAAAGTTCAGGCGAGATATGTGCAGAAAAAGTCATTTCTTAAAATTTAACAATCTGGAGGTCATTGGCAATTGTAACGAGTCATTCTGGTGGAGTGATAGGGACAGTTTGGAGTCAACTGAGATAAGAATGACAGGTGAGAAAGTAGACACTGAGTTGTTTTTTTTTTTTTAATATATATATATATATTTATTTATTTATGAGAGACACAGAGACACAGGCCAAGGGAGAAGTAGGCTCCATGAAAGGATCCCAATGTGGGATTCGATCCTGAGACTCTGGGACCATGCCCTGAACCAAAGGCAGACACTCAACCCCTGAGCCACCCAGGCATCCCAGAAACTGAGTTCAAACCATTCTAACTATGCATGAGGAAAAAAGAGGCTGGGCAGCAGCTGAGACAGCATGACTTGTTAAACAAGGCTATTGAGTAGCAAAAGGTTTCTGGTACATTTAAAAGAGGATGGAAAAGAGCAAATAGAGTAGAGCTTGAAGATACCCCAAAGGGAGATAATTGCAGTGCCATGTTCCACCATGGCAACATGAGGTAGGATTTGGAGGGAATGCTTTCTACATAAGGAGAATGAATACCTGGTCAGATAGAAAGTTAGGTTTAGGTAAGTAAGATACATAAAAACATACTATTGAGTCTAAATGTCAATTCTTACCATCACACTGAAATCATGAAAACCAGGCAAACATTTTGCTATTTCTGAAGAAAATCTTCCTTGTTACAACAAAAAACAAAACAAAAGCAAAAGAAGGTACTAAACTGACATCAAGGAGCAGTATCAAGTAATGAAAAATAAAATTCATTTTTTTAAATCATTTAAACAGAATTGCCTATTTGAGAACTTCTGTATTCTTTCTCTGTCTCTCTCTCTCTTTCTCTCTTTTGTAAGCTCTGTGCCCATGTGGGGCTTGAACTCACCTGAGATGAAGAGTCATATACTGTACCAGCTGAGCCAGCCAGGAGCCCCTTCCCACAGTCTTACTAACTTTAATGCCTGAGGCAGTGTTAATTCCATTGGCCCACATAAAAGATTTTTAAAAATACTTTGTTAGAGAATGTGGTGGACTTGTAGTTGCAACTTCTAAACTCTTCTTTAAAGATTTGTAAAATTTGGCTAGAGTTCCATTTTTTTTCTTTTTCTTTCATAAAAAGAAATCACTGCTCCCCACACCCTCAGAGTAAATTTGAGATGATACAGCCACAGCTGTCAGAGCTCTACTAAACTTGATTGCCCACCTGTTTTGGTTATAATATTTTCCTTCCCTTTCCTCTCTTCTCTCTCCTATTATAACACACCTTAGGAAAAAAAAAAAAAAGAACAGTTGAGAGTAAAAACAAATCATCTCTCTTTTTCATATTGATATTTAAGGTGGAATAAAACTGGTTATAAAAGTATCTATCAACACAGTGTTAACTTGCCAAGCTAAGTATTTGGGTTGGAAATCATGCTTTCCCAACTGCTTAAAAACAGGAAGTATCTCTGGTAAATGACAGATAGCTCTCTGTTGCTATAAAGGCTGCTTTCATTTCTTTGTACATATTTGAACAATAAAACGAGTTCTGCAGTTTCATACATACTACACACATATATCCATATATATATTGCTGAAATCCATCTGCATATGTATGTATGCACACACATCAATATATGTTAAAACATCTTCAAAGGCTTTAAACAGAATCTCTTCTTATAAGCTAGTCCAGACACATCTTACTCAACAATTCAAGCAAAGCCCTTGGATCTGTCAGAAACAGCCTATAGGTTTGCACTAGGTGATTAATTGCCAGGAGAATCTAGTTCTATATTCCATTACATATAATTGTTATCTTTTCTAAAGTTGTCCTTTTATTAAGATTCCATCTCAAACAGGGTTAAATACATGCACATAACTTAAATTCCTGATTTTTAGCACTTATTATAATCAAAAAAAAAAAAAAAAAGAGGAAAACTTCAATCCACTAACAAAGGCATATTTGTCTGGGTTCATAGGCACTTTTTTCCCCAGACTTTTTCTAAAACTTTAATAGTATTTACATTTGCCCAGAAATTTGTCTTAGGATAGCAGTATGGAATAATGGAATATAGTTTAGTTACCAAGGTCTAAGGGTGTGGAATCAGACCTTAGCTCAGATTCCCGCTTTACTGCTTAATGTCTCCTTGACCTTTAGCAATTATTTAACCTCTTCAAACCTTATTTCCTTTCTTATAAACTTGATATAAGAATATCTCCTTCTGGGTGTTACCGTGAGGGTTGCATGAGTTACCATAGTAAAGCACTTATCACAGTTCTAAATATATAGTAGGCACTCAATACCTTTATCATTTATATTATTAGATTGCTTCTTCTAAGGTCTACTACTTAATCGTGTATTATGACTCTTGCCATTAATTTAACCTCTCTGGACGTCAGTCTTCTCAGCAAATGCAAGAGAGTAAAAATAGAAGGAATCTTTGTGATACAAATATCCTGTGATTCTCTAATTATTTTCATATCAAATGAAGAAAAAATGTTTGCTTTTAAAAAATTATCATTACCCTCAGGGCACCTGGGTGATGCGGTGGGTTAAGCATCTGACTCTTGATTGTGGCTCAGGTCATGATCTCAGGGTGGTGAGATTGAGCCCTATGTCAGGCTCCATGCTTAGCTGGGGGTCTGCTTGAGATATTCTCCCTCTCTCCCTCTCACTCATGCTCTTTCTCTCTAAAATGGATGGATAAGTCGAAAGAAAAGAAAGAAAAGAAAAGAAAAGAAAGAAGGAAGGAAGGAAGGAAGGAAGGAAGGAAGGAAGGAAGGAAGGAGAAAGAAAGAGAAAGAAAGAAAGAAAGAAAGAAAGAAAGAAAGAAAGAAAGAAAGAAAGAAAGAAAGAGAAAGAAAGAAGAAAAGAAAAGAAAAGAAAAGAAAAGAAAAGAAAAGAAAAGAAAAGAAAAGAAGAAAGAAATATTATCCTCACCCTCATTACTGACAAAGCAAGTACCCTGGCTTCTGTTTATAATGTAATCTTTGCTTTACTTTTGACTGTGAATTTTCAGTCAAGTGTATCTTGGTGTAGTGGTTGAGTACAGACTCTAGAGCTAGACTGCCAGTGTTTCACTCCTGGCTCTACTACTTACTAGGTGTGTGACTTTGGGCAAGTTACTTAAACTCTGCCTATCTCAGTTTTGTTATCTGCAATATTGGGCTAATAATAATACCTAATTCACATTTGGAGGATTAAATGAGTTATGTTATATAAAGGACTTAGAACAGTGTCAGACATATAGTACATTTCACATGCAGGTATTGTTTGTCATTGTCATTGTCATCATCATCATCCTGGAACAGCCTCTCCATTGCTTCTTAACCATAGCATGGGGTTATTATAATAGGTGGATAAGGATTTGATTTTCTGAAATACAGAGATAGACCCATAAGCTTTGAATATGCTGCTTATTACTTAGGAGTAGGATCTCTAAAAAGGCATGCACACACCATAGGGTGAGGAAAGAAAATATTAGAAACTTGTATTGATTATTTTATGTAGCATTCTTTTTGTTTTTTTTTTAATTTATTTTTTAGAGAAAGAGCAAGTGAGCGCACAAGTTGGGGGGATACAGGGGAGGGGCAGAGGGAGAGGGAGAGACTCTTAAGCAGACTACACACTGAGCATGAGCCTGAGGTGGGATTCATTCTCACAACCCTGAGATCACGACCTGAGCCAAAAGCAAGAGGCAGACGCTTAACCAACTGAGCCACCCAGGTGCCCCCATAAGCATTCTTTTTTAATAACATATGTGTGTGTGCTATAATATACACAATATATTAGTACAGGTACATATATGTATATATATATTTGAGCACTTCCCCCAATAGTTCTATATACTTTCTGAATAAAAGTGCTCAAATTAATATTGGTAATATGAATGAGTGATGACAAAAGTTTGGAGACAGCAGTCCTAGGTGACAATGTCTTCCAAAAATGGTGTTAACTTAATGTAACTTTCAGGCTCAATTGTCTACTGTACTAGATGGAGATGAACATTTACTAAAGAAGCAAATTAGACTTCATAACTCCGGAGTGTTTGAAAAGACCATAGCCAGTGAGTTCTTTGCTAAAGATGTGGTAAACATGATGGCTATTCTGGGTGAGTCAACTACTTGTGATTGAATAATGAGATATCTGAGCAGTATTGGTCAGTCACTACTTACATTTGGACTTGGCAATGTAAGAAAATACTGCTGTTCTCAACAACCAGGAACCATAAAGACATACTCCCATGGGATAACCAAATTCCTTTTTTGCTTATATTTAATAGCAATGCATCTGAGACTTTCCTGGCACATCAGAAAGTTTTTATTATAAATATTGTTACCTTTACAGAAATGGAGAAGTTATTATTAATTTTTTACCTACTTTGTTTAGGAAACACCAGAAATAAAGGAAAGCCAAAGATTTCTTTCTTAAATGGATTCTTTTTAAACCAGGACACCAACATTTGGAAATAACTCATAATGGACTTTTTTTTCTCTCTGTTAGAACTTCTTTTAATAAATTGACATGACCCAGGCCATATGGCATAAATACTAAGGCTAAGTGACTGCCCTTATTCTCTTTTGGGAATTTGATAGATATTCTCTCCTGAAAAAATATGCATGCAAAACTTAGCCTGCAATGTCAAGGGTTTGCAGGTACTCCCTTCCCTAAGCCTATCCAAGAACCTTTAGGTAATTGAAATCCTCTGGACAATGAAAAGGATTTAGCCACATTTGTGTTCTAACTTAGGAGCCACTGTGTAGTCACTACAATATGTGACCAGCATTCTGGAAACCTTTCATTATCCAGGTTTGATTTCAGAAAGTCATTGACACAATTCTTAGTTATGTCTTGTTTTTACATTTGAAATCGTGCTCAAATTATGGTATGTGCATTATCTGCTTGTTATGTGATGTCTGCTTACTATGTGTTGATTATCTAAGTTTTTAAGAGACCACATTAGGTATAATCTGAATCTTCCAGAAGCAATATCATCTTATTTTGATCATGGAATTAGAGACTTACAAATCTAACTGACAAAGTATATCTCATCTCAAGCTTTTGAGGTAGGCAAGGCAGATAGACAAAAACAAAAAGCCCCATTTTACAGATGAGAAACCTGAGGCTTAAGAACAATTACAATGATTTGATTCATTATTGGGGTGAGGACAGGGGGCTTTTCAAATATACCTGTGAGGGGGCACCTGGGTGGCTCAGTGGTTGAGCATCTGCCTTTAGCTCAGGTTGTGATCCCGGGGTCCTGGGATCTCATGAGGCTCCCCGCAGGCAACCTGCTTCTCCCTCCTCCTATGTCTCTGCCTCTCTCTCTGTGTCTCTCATGAATAAATAATACACACACATAGACACACACACACACCCCTGTGGGGCTTTTTCAAAGCAACCTCTATAAGCCATATCTCTCAAAGTTGGGTCTAAAGACTCCGTGCATCAGAGTCAGCTGGCATACTTACTTAACATGCAGAGTTCTGATCTCTCCTTCCAGAAGTTGTAAGTCCAAATGGAGTATAAGTAGTGACAGGACTCTTCTAGATAAATAAGTCAGATGATTCCTGTACACACTGAAGTTTGAGAAATCCTGAGCAGTAGTTTGACTTTGAATGCACATTAGAGTCACTTGAGAAGCTTTGGAAAAATAATTTCCCTGGACTTGGGTCAATTGAATAAAATCTCTGGGGAAAGGACCCCAAGGAAACCTGCTTTTCTGAAGTTCACTCAGTGATTGTGTTGCACAATGAGGATTAAGAGTTACTACTACTGTAAGGGATTTAGAAACTTTTTCCATAAAGAGTCAGATAGTAAATATGTTAGGCTTTGTAGACTGCATTAGTTATTAGATATCAATCTGTATCAGTTATTTATTGCAACTACTTAGGTTTGCTGTCCTAAAGTGAAAACAGCCATAGTTAATCCCTAAATGAGTAAAAATAGCTGAGTTCCAATGCAATTTTATTTATAAAAATAGGAAATGGGACAGATTTGGCCCATGGATTGTAGTTTATCAAGCTATATGGTCTCGCCCCACATGCTTCACAGAGCCAGAATTAAAGTGTGTCTTAAAAATCTCAGATGCTTCTGGTTATTGCATGTGAGAGTTGAAAACTATTGTATTAAAATTCAATTAGTAGGTAATAGAGGCAGAACTTTGAACTATGAAAGACTTAAAATTTTTTAAAAAGGAAGAAAGAAAAGCCTGTAATAGGTATTATCAAAGATAGGAAAAGGTATGCATGACGAGGAAGAAGAAAGGTGTACTGAATAGCCAAACCAGATGTGATACTGATGGTCACGGAACACAGAAGTAGGCCAACACCAGCCTGAGGCTTTATTTCAAAAAAGAGGGGGCAAAGAAAAATGGTAAAGCAGCCCTGCACTCTTAGGTGTTGGGATTGATAAGAAATAACCTTCTGAGGGGCACCTGGGTGGCTCAGTCAATTAAGCCTCTGACTCTTGGTTTTGGCTCAGGTCATGATCTCATGGGTCCTGAGATCTACCATGTAGGGCTCCATGCTCAGCAGGGAGTCTGCTCAAGATTCTCTCCCTCTACCCCTCCACCCACATTCCCAGACGCTGTTCAGCATGTGCACTCTCTCTCAAATAAATAAATCTTAAAAAAAAAAAAAAAGAACTACCTATACTTTAGTATTTTGTACCCTAAAAAATTGGGGTTTTGGCAGGAGGGGAAAAAAATGATCAGTCCATTCGAAGAAAGAGGCTGGGAGATACCTGTGTTCAGCTTAGTGCCTATAGAAAACTTGGGAACCGGACAAGTGTGGGCTGCTCACTCTACAGGCAGTCCCATCAGTCCTGTGGTGCCCCTTCAGGTCACACTACATAAATCTGTCTTGCTACCCTCTCTCCTTAACAGTTCCCTTTAGCAACAAATAATGTTTGTGAGGAAGGTAGAAAACTTTTAATTCACAAGAAAAGTTTCACTTACATTAAACGTATCTATTTTACGTAGTATGAGTCAGATGATTTCTATTTTACGTTTTTCAAAATGGTTTGTATATGAGTTGAAAAAAAACAACTATCCAAAAATTCATATTCTCAGCAATGTATTTTTGGTAACACCTGATATCTTACATATTTCTTGTCTGCATTCTTCTGCATCTGGTAGGTGTCTGCTGGTAGATCACTTTACATTTTGATGAATGATTTTTTTTTCAATTTGGAAAAATATATGTCCCTTGAATACTTATAGATCATTGAGGGCATTAGAACATGTAAAGAAATCTTGTAGTGTAATATGTGCAACAGACATGTGAACAGTATTTAGAAGTAATATAGACAAGAAAATAACTATTCTTTTGTGTATGCAGAACTGATTTGAAGGGAGAACTAGAATTTTCCTGGAGTACATGGCTTAGGGATAGGTAGGACTGTTCAGACAGAGAGATCAGCACATACAGAGGTACAGAGGTGTGAGGGGATGTGCTATTTTCAGGGAACTAGAAGGAGTTTGGTATTGGTAGAAAGGAAAAGGCAGGGAGGGGCCAAATAATGGGAGATGATACTGGAGAAATAAGCAGGGGGTGGCTGATTTTTCCACATCACAGCCACCCCTCACCCTTCACCCCTGTTTAGAGCCTATGGGTTCCTTGATATTTCATACCATTAAAACCAACATATACATATGTAAGGAGATCCTCCTCCCCATCCTTCTATCCTTCTATCCTTCTATCCTTCTATCCTATAGAGAACTTTTAAAAGATTGAATTTTACAGTGATATTCAAAAGATTACGTGCACTGTTTTCAGTTCTCCTCTGTAGTTCATCAAAAAGCAAATTCACTTTTTATAAGAGGAAAAATTAGGATTAATTCTAGATAAATACTGTTTTGGTTTTGTAAAAGGACCTTTTAAATAGAAGTGGATGAAAAACATTCTAGTAAAAGAATTTAAGAGTGTGTGTGTTGTTGTTCAGTTTTCTTTACTCTTTTGTACTCATCATCAAGTACTGCCATTTACTGTGATACATTCTTCCTACACACCTGCTGTCAAATGCATCAAGTCTTTTCTTGCACAGTGCTACGAGTTTTTACAAAACTGAGCAAGCCCAACATTAGACAGATAGCCTACAGACCAATTGACTTATTTGTGTTAATACAAACACATGCTCAGATGTTGTCATACAGAAATCCTTTTTAAAAGAATTATTTTTCAAAGAACAAAGAACATTCTAACCCTAGTACCTAATCCTGTGCCTGGCACATAAGTAGATACTCAGCATATGTTTGTGGAATTGAACTGCTCTGTGAAGTCTCAAACTGAGCACTAAAAGCACCAGTAACTCTGATAATAACTGAATATTGTAAGTAGCTATAATATGAATTGAAATGTTGTTTAAAAAGCATTTCCAGCCATTGAAAAATGAAATCGTGGCTTATGAGATCCAGATTTAATTTGATAAGTATTGTTCTCTTTGCAGAATACAAATACAAATTAAAATCTATCTAAAATAAATCCTGCTTTATCTTTATCTTCCTTTGCAAAATGGAGAGGCATTGTCAAAAGGGGGAAATGTCTAATAATAAGTTGAAAACTTTGGACAGTTCTACTTCAAAGGTATCTCTTAAATCGTCCATTACAAGTTCACTGCCTCTGTTATTATTCGTGTTCTAATTTAAGACCTCAAGATTGTATTAGCTTCCTAACTGGAAGTTACACTTCATTCCTGTGCCACCTCCATACTGCTGCCAGAATTGTTTACTTTCTTAAAGAAAAATTGAGCCCATCCTTCGCTTGATTAAAAACCTTCCACAGTTTCCTATGGGCTGTAAGCTAAAGACCAAAGTCCTTGACATTACCCACTATATGTATATAATCATACCCCTGGAGTTGTTTTTTGTTATGTCATCTACCTTCATATCCATGTTTTCAAGAATTCTCTGCCAGTGCTTCTTAAATGTTTTCATGACGCGTCACACATGGAATAATAACCAGATAAAGTCACCCTGACCACCTAGAGCCTCTGGCTTCCCTCGGCTCCTAGCCCACCTGAGAGCTAAAGGAAGCAATATGTTAAGCACCACTGTAATCTAATCCCCTGTATCATTTGGGAAGGTCTGTCTCACCCTGTGACCACAGTAAACCTTTTTCCCTCAAAGGAGTGGTTTTTTACATTGCTGTACCTTTAGTTATTTGTGCATAGTATTTGCTCTGCCTTTTCCTACCTTTTCAACCCAGTAAATTTCCCCTACTTGTCTTAAGATCTAGCTTACTTAGATCACGCAGGTGTTTCTAGATTTTTTAAAGGAAATTTGAAGTGCCTCATTTCCAAAGTCTTAAATCAGCTAATTTTAAATTCTCACTTTCCATTTTCTGAGCCAGATGTAATCATTTAATTTTAAGCTTAGACAGTTACCTACCACACAATGATTTTATGTTTTTAAAAATACAAATAAAAACTCTTGCTTCCTTGGCTTTTGTAAACAATTTCTTTCCCTCGTAGATTATATTCCCCATGGAATCATATATACCCATCTCATAGGGATTACTTAATTAAAGGCTGATGAGCATAGTATAAATATATATCATTACTACTTCCTAATCATACTATAAAATTAAAAATCAAAAGATGTCAAGTTATTTCTTATAAAAATGTTTACTAAGCTGAAAGCTATAAAAGAAGAATTCTAAAAATTGATTTCCTTGGTTCAACCGAGCCTATTGGTTATTTTAGGTGTAATTGATCTTGATCTTTAACATATTTCTCTCAATTATTTCTGCCTTTATAAAAATGTTTTATATATCCATTGGTAAATATTGCTGATTTTATCTCATTAAATGATTGGCTTTAGTATCCCAGCATTCATCAAGTTCTAATTTAATTCTCATCCTTAAATTTTTGATTAATGTGGCTAAAAATTATTCATGTGGTTAAAATTATTTTGTCATCTTTTCTGCTACTGTCTTAGCCAATTGATTAAAACTTGCTGCACTTGACTCTGTATGTGGACTGTTTTCCACTTTTAATATGTTAAGTTCTTAAAAGTAAGGACCAAGTCTTATGCTTCTTTGTATTATTAATAGTGCTTTGCACAAAAAAGCAGCTCAATTGATGTTTTTTTAGTTACTTTCAAAATATCACGTGAATATTTAAGATTTAGTTAAAGGGTACACTTTCAGTTATAAGAGGAGTATGTTCTGAGTATTTAATGTTCAGCATAGTGAGTATAGTTAATAATAAGGGGTTGTATACTTGAAATTTGCTGAGAGTAGATCTTGAGTGTTCTCATTACATACAAAATTGAGTTCACTATTTTGGATATGTTAATAGATATGGTAATTACTTTGATCTCGGTAATCATTTCATAATATATATGTATATCAAATCATGTACACTTAAATATGTGCAGTTATATCTGTCAATTATTCCTCAATAAAGTTTGGAATAAATAAAATCTTTAAAGATAACAGCTAAAGGCAAAGGTAGGAAACATTTCCAGAAGTCAACTGTGTCCATCTCTAGGCTGAGTAATGTGGGTCAGCAACATGGAAAGATTTAATAAATACAGGCACATTCTAGGCCCTCCTGTCTTTTAGTGATTCCTTTATCAGATTTCTATTGAAAAGAGTAAGTATGTTGCTATAAGTTCTCCTTTCTCTATTACGAAAAGGCTGTGAATTGAGCATTTCAGGGACTATGATAAAAGCAAAGAGAGGAAAAGGCAAGTAGAGTTGTTAAATAACAATCCTTTTTAACATTGAGAGTTTGAAAGATAAATCAAGAATCTGTGTTTTGGGGCGACTGGGTGGCACAGTCAGTTGAGCATTGGACTCTTAATTTCAGCCCGGGTCATAATTTCAGGATCATGAGATCAAGCCCCACATCAGGCTCAGTGCTCAGCATGGAGTACTTAAGATTCTCTGCCCTCCCCTCAAAATATATAAATAAATCTTAAAAAAAAAAAAAAGAATCTGTATTTTAAGCCTACTTTTCTGTCATTCTAATCTCATAGTTTTAGAACATTTATTCTCTCATTCATTCAAAGAACATTAACATCTACCATGTGCGGGCAGCCCCGGTGGCGCAGCGGTTTGGCGCCGCCTGCAGCCTGGGGTGTGATCCTGGAGACCCGGGATCAAGTCCCACGTCGGGCTCCCAGCGTGGAGTCTGCTTCTCCCTCTGCCTGTGTCCCTGCCTCTCTGCCTGCCTCTTTCTCTCTCCGCCTCTGAAAACAAAACAAAACAAAACAAAAAACATCTACCATGTGCTAAGTTCCAAAGATAACAAGCATGTCCTATGTCTAAGGAGCTTGGTCAAGTACTAGGGATAATTACACAGGAATAGTAATAATGATAATAGCATCTTAATTGAAACATCCATGCCATGTGCTGAGCACTTTATATAGACTATATTATTCAAGTCATAGAGCCATCCTCTGAGTAGAGACTAAAATTGTTAAGGATTTTAATGTCCCAAGAGGTTTAAATGATCTGTCCAAACATACAGCTAATAAATGAGGGACCTAGAATTTTAACCCAGGTAGGCTGAATTCTTTTATCCTCACTTTTAACATGTATGCCAAATTACATGTACCTTGTAGAGTCATAAAAGGTTATAAGGAGTAGACTTCTAAGCTGAGACTTGAACAAGAAGTAGAACTTGTCTATAGACAAGAAGATAAAATATTCTGAGTAGAGAGAGAAATATGTGTGAGGACAAGGAGGTAGAGAGCAGCATGATGTTTTTGGCTAACTGTGACTGCTTAGGTGTACTTAAGTAGCTGCAAATAAGGTAGGAGAGTTACAGCAAAATCATAGAGATATGAAAGCCTATGCTTGAATTTGACTCTTTCCCAATATTTCAGCATGTAGCAGCAGATAAGGTAGGAGAGTTACAGCAAAACTATAGAGACCTGAAAGCCTATGCTTAAATTTAACTCTTTCCCTCATTATTTAACAAGAAAATCCTTTTCTGTATTACAAGAATTATTTTCATTTGTCCATCAATAAGGTGTATCATTAAATGATTAGAAAATAGGTTTCAGTATTTGCAATATAAGAATGATCACTCTAGCAGTGATATAGATAAGGAGTGGTTGAAGAAGGAAAGAATAAGACTACATGCAGAAAAACAACTAACAAGGCAGTTTTGATATTCCAGACAAGAGATTGTGTTGTACTGAGTATACTGAGTGCCTTGTATTGCCAAGTTTACAGTGTTGAATAAAAGAATATGATACCTGCCATGATATACAGCCTATAGCCTGTAGGGAAAGAGGAACCATAAACAAACACATGCATATGTAGTACAGAAGATAGAGAAGAAATGACTGTTTCAAGAAAGAAGAAGTAGCATGAACCATGCCTATTAATCAAATTTAGAAGACAGAGAGATGCCTAGAATAAGATACAGATTTCTTTTAAATAAATCAGAGCTGTTACCGAGGATCCACTTCTCTTCCCAGTTTCTGGAACTCTTTTCTCCAAGAATCATGATACATTGATATGTTTTTATTAGAGTAAAATGTAAAGGCCCAGTGGTTGTTTTTCTTTACCAGAGGATGGTACTCCACTCCGTACAGTGACACACATACCCTATTGATCATTTGAAATGCATTGGAGCCATGGGACTTGATTTCTCAAAGTGTCTATTTTAATATCGTGGTCTGAACAAGTATTTCTGTGCTAACTAAACTAGATTTGAGCATTGATAGAATATGAGATTACAAGTGTTGAATTTCAGAATTTATAAAAAGGAAAGGCAGCCCCATAACTGAGGTAATAGAGTTGGATCAGTAAGAATCCTTAATATGAAATACCAGAAATGCTCTTAAGTCTCTTCTGTAAAGGTCAGAAGAAGAAAAGATAATGGTATTAGTTTAATTAATTGGTGTAATCACTAAAATAGTTAACACATTTTCAGCAAACACCATGTACCATAAGCTATGGGCATTTCCTTGGGAAAGATACTACGATGGGAGTCCTAGAATAAGGGCTGGAAGTCCTATATAAAAGGTCATCTAATAATTCATAGTCTTGGGTGCACAAGCAGATTTCAGGTGAATTTTATGGTATTATTTACAAAATTGTGTGGGGATGTTTCTTCTGTGTATTTTGAGGAGAATTCCTGTCAGAGTTCATAGTCCTCTCTCTGATTAAAGAACCACCTTTTCACACAAGAAGAAACTAGGGCTGAGATGTAGAGACTTGCCAAGGGCTTGAATAAGTTCTCTTGAAAAGGCAGTTTGTCCTGTGATATTTTTAAATAGAGTTTTAAGGTAGCAGCACAGTATCTATGACCTTGGGGCCAGAAGGGCTCTGAGTAGTATTAGGAAGCCTTGGCTTATTTTTTTCATTGAGAGTTGTCTATATGGTGATTTTAAAATAACACCACATGGCATCATTCAGAAAACATTCTTCCACCTAATATCCCAGAACAGTATTTTTAAAGAAATTCTAGGAAGGGTGTTAACTCATTCAGGGTTCTACAGGAAGGAAAGCTCTTTCCTACTATTTTTTTAAGTTAACTTTCACTGACAAGATCAGACCAGAAAAGACCAGCTGGCTGTTGGCCCAGACAACGTTATAATCATTGAAGTGTACTCAACCTGCACTGCCCAGGGACAGTTACAAGTTGGGGGGAGTTGTGGGGGGTTGCTGAGGCAGGCACAGATGCATGCTGAGTGTTGTTCCAGTGACTTAGATGACGTGTATGCTCTATATCCTTTGCTGTGTTGTTCTTTCAACTATTAGAAAGGAAATTTTAAAATAGCCTGGAGTATGAGTTTTCCCATAAGAGTAAAAAGGATAACTTCAACTTAAAAAAAAAATAACCAAGCTATTCACAGCTGTTTCCCCCGTACCTAAAACAGGGCCTGGCCCACAGTAAATGTAAAATAATTTTTCTGATGCAAGAATTATTTAAATTTCTTTTATTACCTATATCATTTCAGAATAAGATTTTTTTTCATTTGTCCACCAATACCATATATCATTGTACTGGCAGGAGAGTAGAGTAAAAAAAAAAAAAAAACTGATTCAACATTCAGCCTACTTTCTGCCATTTATTGTGTGATCTCGGGCCTCATTTTCTTTTTCTTAATGGTGGTATGACAATAACTACCCAGGATTTGGAGAGATATTAAGTGAAATACAATATTTGAAAAGTGCTTTATAGATTATTAAGGATAATATAAACAATGTTATTTGTCTTAACTAGCATTTTTAATAATTTGAAGCCATGTATTTACTGGAATCATTCTAATTTACTGAATTCTGTATTTGTTTTAGGTAGGAGAGAAATGATCCCCATAATTAAAATGCAGTTTGAATACTATTATAAATTACGTTTCAAGGAAGCTGATCATGCCTCATTTTTCACCAAATGTCCTAATGTTGGGTGTGGAGAATAGTCTGCAAATAATTAAAACATTCATCTTTAAACAAAGGAAGTATCTTTATATTTGTCAACTGATTTTTTACTTGCCCATTTATACATAACTTAAGAATTAATAGTTATCTGGTAGACATTCACCACCATATTGTAGGTTTTGAGACATATGCAAAAAGTACACACCAACATTTTACAAAGTGAAATGGAATATTAGCTTTTGAGATGTTTTATGATTAGAATTTGGGATAAAATTTGTATATACTACTATAGCCTTCTCTTGGATATTTTTAATATCTATTAGTATGGGTTCCAAAAATTTTTGCATATGGAAGGAAACCTATCTAATTTTGCTTCTACCCATTGCTTCCCAAACATTATTTAACAAGAAAATCCTTTTCTGTATTACATCTGTTAACATTTACTGGAGTGTTTTATGAAGCAGTGGTATGAGGTACAATGGAATTGATCCCACGAGTTTTAACAATCTATTTAGAACTCTAAGCATATAAACATGATAAAGTAAAGAACATTTTTATTTTATTTATTTATTTATTTATTATTTTTTAATTTATTTATGATAGTCACACACAGAGAGAGAGACAGAGGCAGAGACACAGGCAGAGGGAGAAGCAGGCTCCATGCACCGGGAGCCTGACATGGGATTCGATCCCGGGTCTCCAGGATCGCGCCCTGGGCCAAAGGCAGGCGCCAAACCGCTGCGCCACCCAGGGATCCCAGTAAAGAACATTTTTAAAAGAGAGAAAGAGTTGACTATAGGATTGAATTGGTTGTGATACATGCCAATCTATCACCATGGCCAAATCATAAAATTTGATTTTGTTACAGCTTGTTAAATAAGTATTCTTTCTCTTACTGACTACTTCTTCTTTTTTATTGACCACTTCTTATGTGAATTTTTTCAAACTCCTTAGTTGAAGGAGGTAATCTTTCCTGATAGAGACAATCTGAGAACATCTCCAGTGCCCTTGTATTTACTGATTGGTAAATATTGAGAATCTAACAAATACAAGTTACTACTTTTTTAATTGACTATAATTTACGTACAAAAATAAACTGCACCAACTTAAAGTGTACAGTTAATGTAAACATGTATGTAAACCTGTGGTGCCACCTGACCACTTTTGCAATCAAGGTATAGGATATTTCAATCGATTCCCAAAAATTACTTTTGCCCCCTTGGCAATCCATCTTTTCTTCTGCCTCAGGATCCAAACTACCACTGGTCTGCTTGTTGTAATTATAGATTAGACTGGCTTTTTCTAGTATTATGGATAAATGGAATTATATAATATGTATTCTTTCATAGCTGATTCCTTTAACTCAACAAAATAATTTGAGACCTCATGCATGTTGTTAAGTGTATCAGTAGTTCATTTTTTTTTTTTGCCAATTAGTGTTCTCTTATATGTGTGTGTGTGTATATATATATATATATATATATATATATATACTTTGTTTATTCATGCATGAATTGGTGGACATGTGGATTGTTTACAATTTGGGGGTATTGTGAATAAATATCCAAGTCTGGGTATATGTTTTTATTCCTCTTGGCTAAATACCTAAAAGTAGAATAGATGGTTGTTATGATGGGAAATGTTTAAATTTTTAAGAAACTGTGAACAGTATTCCAAAGTAATTGTTGTATTTTATATTCCCATTAACAGTGTATAAGTTCTTGTTGCTCTGTATCCTTTTTTCAGTATTTGGTATTGTCAGTGTCTTTAATTTTAGTCATTTTTATAAGAATATAATGATGTCATAAAATTGTGGTTTAAATTTGCTTTGATCTGATAACTAGGGATCTTGAGCATCTTTTTATTTACTTCTCAACCATATAGCTTCCTTTATGAGAAGGAATTTTTTTGCCCATTTTCTGTTGATTGTGTTCTTACTATTGATTTTTAAGGTTTTTTTTAATATAGTTTAGATCCAAAATTTTTTTGTCAGATATGCCAATTGACATTTTATTTCAGCCTGTAGCTTGCCTTTTCATTTTCTTAAAGGTAGCTTTTGAAAAGAAAAAAAAAATTTTAGAAATGAGTTTGTTAATTTTTTTATATTTCTAGAAATTTGTAGTTTTAGCTCATATGTTAAGGTTTATGATCCATGTCAAGTTAATTTTTAGATATGATGTCAGATAAGGATCAGTGTTCATTTTTAAAATATGAATATCTAGGGGCACCTGGGCTGTGTAGTCGGTTAAGCATCTGACTCTTGGTTTCAGCTCAGGTCATGATCTCAGCATCATGCGATCAAGCACCAGGTGGGCACCACAGTCAGCACAGAGCCTGCTTGAGACTCTCTCTCCCTCTACCACTGTCCCTCCCCTCTGCAAGCGCGCTCTCGCTCTCTCTCTCTCTAAAATAAAATAAACCAATCCTTTTTATAAATAAATAATAGTGTTTCGTCATTGCAGCATTATTTTTTTAATGCTTTCCTTTCCTAGTTGAATGCCTTAAAAATAAAAAACATTATGGACTCCATTATCTGTTCTATTGATCTCTGAACCTTATCACACTGTCTTATTTTTTTAGCGTTATAAGTTTTGAAATCAGATAGTTAAGTCCTTCAACTTTTTTTCTTTTTTACCCTGCTATCACTGTTCTCATTTGCATTTCCATATAAATTTTGTCAGTTTTTTTTTAAAAAAAGCTCTTGTAAAAGTTTTTTGAAATTGCACTGAGTCTATAGATAAATTTGAAAATAATGAATATCTTAATAATATTGAGTCTTCTAATTCATGAACATAGTATTTCTCTATGTAGGTCTTTAATTTTTCTTGATAGTGTTCTAGTTTCCAGTGAAGTGTTTGTTAATTTTATTTCTGTCTTACATTTTGTCACAAAAGCTTTTTATGTATTCTCATAAAGTGGATTTTTAAAACTTCATTTTTATTAGTTTACTGCTTAATATATAAAATATAATTTTTATGATCAGCTTATATTCTATAATCTTGCTAGTAGTTTTATAGATTCCTTAGTATTTCTACATAAACAATCATGTCATCTGCAAATGAGGATAGTTTTAGCTTTTCCCCTTCCAAGTTCTATATTTCCTTCCCCCCTACCAGCCCGGTTTTTGCCTTTTGTCCTTTATCTTTTGCCTTTGAGTGAAGACTAGTACCTCTATTATATTTTTCAGTAGAAGTAGTGAGTTTTTACCTTGTTCTTGATCTTAGGTAGAAAGTATTCAAAATTTCAGCATTAATTATATTAGCTGTCAGTTTTTTGTTTTGTTTTGTTTTGTTTTTTGTTTTTTTGCTGCCAGTTTTTTTATACCACTTCTCATATTACTAATTTGCTGAAGGTTTTTTAACATGAGTGGATCTTGAATTTTGTCAAAAGCTTTTTTGCACATATGAAAATGTTCATGTGAATTTCCCTCTTTATTCTGTTAATATGGTGAATTATACCAGTTGCATTTGGTTAAGATGATTTATTCATTTTATATATTGTGAGATTCTGTTTGCTAATATTTTTCTAGGGATTTCAGGGTCTGTGTTCACACGGGTCATTAATCTGTAATTTTCCTTTTTTATGATATCTTTGTTAGGTTTTGGAAGTTAGTATTATGCTGGCTTTCTAAAACAACTGGGAAAGTGTTCCCTTCTCTTTATTTTGAAAAGGTTGTACAATTGTGATGTTATTTCTTCTTTGGTAGAATTCAGAAGTGAAACCATCTAGGGCTGGAGTATCTTTTGTGTGGAAGTCATAATTAATTCAATTTTTAATTAATTCAGTTCCATTTTAAAAAAAATATTTTACATATAGAGCCATTCTGATTTTTTTATTTCATTTTGTGTTCATTTTGATACCTGGATTTTTTAAAGAAACTTTTTATCAAAGTTGTTGAATTTATTGCCATGAAGTTGTTCATAGTATTCTCTTATTCTTTTTGCTATCTGTAGAATCTATAGTGATAACTTCTCTTCCATTTCTGATGTTGGTGATTTGTTCTCTCTTCTATCCTTGTTCAATCGGGTTAGAATTGTAAGTTTTTTTTAAATCTTTCCAGATTTCAGCTCAGGTCATGATCTCATGGGTCATGAAATCAAGCCTGGCATTAGGCTCTGCACTGAGTGTGGAATCTACTTCGAGATTCTCTCTCTGTCCCTCCCCCCACTCATGTGCTCTCTCTCTCTCTCCGACTCTCTCTAAAACAAATAAATAAATCTTTTTAAAAATGTATTTTCAAAGAACCACCCTTGACTTTCAATTTTCTCTATTGTTTGTTTCCTATTTCATTGATTCTGGTTTCATCTTTATTATTTCCTTCCTTGTATTTACTCTTGAACCTTAGGTTATTGATTTTGGACTTCACTTCTGCCATAAACATTTTTTTCATGGTGAAAAAATTTAGATTTATAGCTGGCTGGACTCAGTTTAGATGATCCCAATTTTGTTGACAACTTCCAAAGCATCATAGTCAGGAGCCAGTCAACCATATGCTTTCTTCTCTCCATCAGGCCTGATCAAGGTGTTGACCTTGGCCACATTAATGTCATAGAGCTTCATCACTGCCTGTTTGATCTGGTGCTTATTGGCCTTGACATCCACAACGAACACAAATGTATTGCTGTCTTCTATTTTCTTCATGGCCGACTCAGTAGTCAGGGGAAGCTTGATAATGGCATAGTGATCAAGCTTGTTTCTCCTGGGGGCGCTCTTTCAAGGATATTGGGCTGCCTTTGGAGACGCAGGGTCTTGGGTCATCAGAATGTAGGTGACGCCTGGATCTTCTCTTTTGTGTGACTGTTCAGATCCACGCCTTTCAGCACCACTTTCTTAGCTTTCAAAGCCTTGCTTTGGCTTTGGCTTTGGGAGGCACAGGGGCTTCCTTCTTTGCCTTTGGCGCCATCTTCGTGAAAGGCCACCATAAACATTTAAAGTTATACATTTGTCTCTAAGCACTGCTTTTAACCAAATTCCACAAATCTTGACTGTTAGATTTGCATTATCATTCAACTCGAAACATTTTCTAATTTCATTGTGATTTCTTCTTTGACATGTGATTGATTTAGAAGGGTATTATTTAATTTTCATGTGCTTGAGATTTTCCTCTATGTCTGATTGTTACTCATTTCTAATTTACCTTCTTATAGTCAGGGCACTACTTTGTATGATTTCAGTTTTTTTGAATCTGTTGAGTTTTGTTTAATGGTTCATCATATGAGCTGTCTTGGTGAATATACCAATTATACTGAAAAAATATGTATTCTGCAGCTGTTGAGTATAGTGGTCCATAAATAAATATCAATTAAGTCACAATGATTGATAGTCTTGTTCAGATCCTCAATCCTCTCTATCTTTACTGATTCGTTTTCTAGTAGTTCTGTAATTGCTAAGAAAAGAGTTAAAATCTCCTATTATGATTGTGGAATTATCTTTTTATCTCTTTAATCCTGTCAATTTTTGTTTTATATTATTTTAAGACTCCATTTTTAGGAACATACATGTCAAGAAGTATAAAGGTTCTGAAACTTTACCCTATTAGAAAGCTAACAAGTTAGCCTGCCACAATTTCATGCGAGCTTGGCTAAAGACATGAGATTCTTGGTTCAGAGACAGAGGACAATGTATTACTCACAGAATATCATGATGTGTGTGTGTGTGTGTGTGTGTGTGTGTGTGTGTGTGCCGATTCTCTAAGAACTAATTTCTACAGAGCAACCATATGAGGTTTGATGTTGGTATTTTCTATAGTGTTTTATGTGTGGCCTCAGTTACATTTTCAAGGTTTTGATGTTTTTTTGTTCTTTTAATTAGAAGATGTTCATGTTAGAGTTCCTGTCTTCCTTATTTTCTTTTTTCTTTTTCTTTTTTTTTTAGTAAAATCCTTTTTTTTTTAATTAATTTATTTATTTATGATAGACACAGAGAGAGAGAGGGAGAGGCAGAGACACAGGCAAAGGAAGAAGCAGGCTCCATGCCGGGAGACCGATGTGGGACTCGATCCCAGGTCTCCAGGATCACGCCCTGGGCCAAAGGCAGGTGCCAAACCACTGAGCCATCCAGGGATCCCCTTCCTTATTTTCTGTATTTACTTCTATCAAACCTTGTTTTCTGGGTATTTCATTCAAAAGTGCACATATAGAAATGTGCTGTATTTCACTATAAGTGTCTCTTAAATCTTCAAGAAATGCCATTTCTGATTATGTCAGCACCAAGAGTAATGTTTTAAAGGTGGAAGGCATGTACAGTTTTGTGGTGTTTCATTTCCAGTGCTCTTCATTTCTTCCTAAAGAATCAATTTTCCATCTTAGGTTATTCCCCTTAAACGTGAAGAATGTCATTTAGCATTTTTTGTAGTACAGTTGTGTTAGAAACAAATTTTCTCATTCTCTTTTTATCTGAAAATGACTTAATTTTTCTTTCATTATTAAAGAATATTTTCACTGGTACAAGAATTCTAGGATGACATTTTTATTCTTTCAACACTTTAAAGATGTTGTTCTGCTGGTTTCTGCCCTTCATTGTTTTGATTGAGAGTCATTGGTGATTCAAATTATTGTTCACTGTATTCAGTCTGGCAGCTTTCAAGATTTTGTCTTTGGTTTTCAGCAGTTTGCTATGACGTGTCTAGGTGTGGTTTTCTTTATATTTAATTTTAGATTCACTGAGCTCCTTAAATTTGTTTATTTACCAATTTGGAAAAATTTTGACTCATTTTTATTCAAATAATTTTTCTGCCCAATCTTCTCTTTCCTTCTGGGACTGTAGTTACACATATCATCCCATGAGTGATCTTTTTTTTTTTTATAATTTATTTATTTATTCATAGAGACAGAGAGAGAGAGAGAGAGAGAGAGAGAGAGAGGGGCAGAGACACAGGCAGAGGGAGAAGCAGGCTCCATGCAGGGAGCCCGATGTGGGACTCGATCCCAGGTCTCCAGGATCATGCCCTAGGCTGCAGGCGGCGCTAAACCGCTGCGCCACCAGGGCTGCCCCCATGAGTGATCTTTTAACATAAATCATACCAGTTCATCTTCTACTTAAAACCTTCCAATGACTTCTCTTTATGAGTAGAATACATGTCTTTACCAGGTCTTTTAAGGCCTTAAGATCTGCCTATGACTATCTTTCGGACCTTATTTCCTACCTCTTTTCCCTTCATCCAGTCTACCACACTGATTTTTTTTTCTTCTTTTTTTCTTTTCTGGGAACATATCAGTCATTCTTGCTTTCTCTACTTGATACCTTGAATACTCTTCCCCCAGATCTTTCTAAGGCTGACTCCTTTGGGTATCTGCCTAAGTTACCTCCGAGAGAGGCTTTCTCTCACTACCCCAACTAAAAGTTGCCCCAGCCTCTTAATACACACACATATTTTAGATCTGTATCTGTTTTAATAACTTTATTGAGATAGAACTTACATAACAAATTTAACCCATCTAAAATATTTAATTCAGTGGCTTTTAGTATATCCACAGACATATGTAACCATCACCACCATCAGTTTTACACATATCTATCTTATTCATGCAATTTTCTAGTATCAAGAACACTGTCTAATGTATAGTGCATGCTCAGTAAAGTTTTCTGAATAGATTAATTCATTAGCTCTAAGATAATTTAGGCATTAGGCTCCAATAAAATATGAAGGAAGTTCATTTGACTACTTCAGGTCTAGAAGTACTCTTTTATCAGAGCTGTGCTATTTTGAGGGCTCTCTCAAACAGCTTAACCCATATTTTAAGAGTTATTGCAGGAAGTCCCAAAAAAAGTCTTTTGATATAGTGAATACAAATCATATTACACATTTCCCTAAGAGAAAATAGACCTCTTTTATTGACCTGACAGTTGCTGAGAAGCAGAAAACCCCTCAGAAGCATTGTTTTGCTATTTTCAAAAGTACCTTGAACATTATTTGTTTGAATCTTTGAAATAGATTATAGAAATCACTAGCACTTGTTTTATGTGCTAATTATGGGTGATAGTGGGTTATTCATGAGATTATAGATATCCCCCTTTCTTTGGTACCTTTCATGCGTAATGTCAGTTCTGAGTTTGGTTAATCTGCATTGTCTCATCTTCCCTGTAGGCTTTGATGCGGCCTGGAAGAATTGACAGAATCATCTATGTGCCTTTACCAGATGCAGCGACAAGAAGGGAAATACTTAACCTGCAGTTTCACTCTATGCCAATCAGTAATGACGTGAATCTGGATGAACTCATCTTCCAAACAGATACATATTCAGGAGCGGAGGTAAGAGAGTTCTCCTCAAGATACCTTGGGGGCAGGAAAGCAGCGGGTTGGGGTCATTAGCAAAAAGATTGCTTCCTGCCAACTGTTTTAATAACTATCCGTTGGGCAGCCTGGGTGGCTCAGCGGTTTAGCGCCGCCTTCGGCCTGGGGCATGATCCTGGAAGACCTGGGATCAATTCCTACATCGGGCTCCCTGCATGGAGCCTGCTTCTCCCTCTGCCTGTGTCTCTCTGCCTCTCTCTCTGTGTCTCTCATGAATAAATAAATAAAATCTTTAAGAAGAAAAAGAAAGAACTGTATGTTAAGAAATCTTAAAACAGGAAATGCACTAAATGACAGGTAATCAAAAAAAAAAAAATGACAGGTAATCACTAAATTGCATTTTACCCGGCCTCTATTATATCTCAATTGTTTTTACTTGGCTTCTGTTACTTCTCAAAAAGTAGTCTTCAGAGAATTAACATGGTATAGTGGGGAGAACAGTGGACTAGAAGTAGAAGTTTCTTCTTTGGGGTTTCTTGATACATCAGCTCCAACTATTCACACGTTTTGATTTCTTGACCTATCAAATGGAAATAGTACACAACTTTACATACTATTTTCTTATAGAGATCATAAAAATGAAATTAGGATATCATACAAGTGCTCAGAAGTGCAGGACTTGGCAGAGAGATTATATTATTACTACCTTTAATCATTTTGGAAAATTTTGTCGGTTTACTTATATATTAACAAAAATTCTCTCATAAAAACTGTAAAAGGGGGCGCCTGGCTGGCTCAGTTGGTTAAGTGGCTGTCTTGGGCTCAGTCATGATCCCAGGGTCCTGGGATCCAGTCCCACATCAGGCTCTCCCTACTCAGTTGGAGAGTCTGCTTCTCCCTCTGCCCCTGCCCCCTGTTTCATGTTCTCTCTCTCTCAAATAAAAGTTAAAAATAAATAAAAAATAAAAGCTATAAAAGGGACAGTCTGTCCTTAGCTGTGAACAGCAAGACCTCTGTGAAAATATGAAACTTTTTTTCCTGTCCCTAGCAACTTTTTGCTTAGGCCATTTTTATTTACAAAATAAAATTCCATTAAAAGAATTGTGCATCTTTTCTACATGCATTTCTCAAAAAAGGACAGACTGTAGTCCTCAACATAGAAATATCTTCTGAATACCACTGACACAGATTTATACTGGGAAATTAATATTTTTTAAATAAGAAATTATAAATTCATTTTATTCTGAATTATCCAGCAGACTGAGACTCCATATTCTTCTGTCGGCTTGCTATTGTTTATAATCTGTCTTCTTAAAAAGCCAAAGAGATTAATACATAATAGACAGCGTACTCAGAGAGTATTGTAGGTAAATTCACGTGTAGCATTGGGCTGAATGTATCATTCAGTCGTAGCTAATAACAGCAACCAAAATAAATCCCAAATCTCCTCATTATTTTGTCTCAGCTATGAAGTGTGTACATTTGATTTTCCCCCTGTAGGATTTTCATTTTCATTGCAGGAGGGGAGTGGGGGAATCATGTAGAAAGTTACCTCGAGAAGCAGTTGAAATACATACATTTTTTTAAAGTCCTAGCTGAAAAAATAATCCTTATGAACATCTTCTTGACATGACTGTCCATTAAGTTAAAATGAATATATAGTTGCTGTTAAATGACTGCCCCAGCATTTCTAGAATTCAGTTTTTGATGTGAGACCAAGGGCTGGATCACGTATATGATATGTTAGTTTATGGGAAACAGCAAAGAGAAGAAACCATAAATCTTTCAGTTGAGCAGAGTGAAATGGAAGAGCAGTCAGCAAGGTATAAATGTGCCTTTCTCACTTTGAAGTAAATCATACTAGTAACATAGAAGTGCTAAACAAAAATCAAAGCCAGTGAGGTTCTGTTTGGCTGAAAGGAAAAAACTCATTTGGTGCCAGGAATTATTGTACCAGCTTGCTAGTTCTTATGTAGTACCTGTCTTATTCAATCTATTATATAAGCACATTCATTTTTGGTTAATTTTTATATCAAATCTTCTAAAAATAGTCACAGAGAAAAGTAAAAGAAAATTCTGTCCCTCCTTGAATTACACTTTTGGGTCCCATAATGGTTGGGTGAGGGAAGTATATCCCACCCTGGTCTAATTATAATCTATATACATGTAATCCATTACAGCTTCATAAAATTTTATTCCGAGCTATACCTTATTAGTTCTGGAATTTTGATTTAGGCAAGACAGATTTGTTCCATATTGTTTGTTTTGTGGGTTTTTTATTTTTTTTTTTTGGTCTAATTATTTAAGCAGTTCACACAGGAGCCTTATTTTTTTAAGAGAACTATGGTTATCTTAACAGTTTTAAAAATAATAAATAGGAAATTTAAGATATATGACTTTGAGCTTCAAATAAAATATAAGATCCCATCTTTCCCCCCACCTCTTTCCATCAGAATGAAAATGGTTACAGCATTGGTGAAAGCCAAAATTAGTTTGGAAGTTTTGTTTTTGTTTTACCAATAAGACAAATTCAAGCTGGAACCTCAGTCACCTGACTCCTACAGACCCAGTGCTTTCCCACTGATGTAACTAATTTATTTCCTCCTCAGTCTAAGGCCAGAACCTTTAGCACAAAACCCATTACATAGTACATATTTAACAAGCATTTAACAAACTGAAAATGAAAAAAGATTTTTAAAATTATGGTTTAGGAAAAATGGACTTTCCTTCATCATTATCATAAGGAGAGCCCTCTAACTTTGTAGCAATACACCCTGATACAGCCATAGCTATTTTTTCAGATTTAGAAAGTGTGTCATTGTCCACTTTTGGTATAAAATGAAAATATTGATAAATTAGTTGTCTTCACAGGAGAGTAGTATCATCAATATTATTCATTCATATATCATTCATATAATGATGTATTTATTATATATTAATTTATACACTATTAGCTATATGAACAAGAATTTGGCCAGATGAGCCAGAGATGACGAAATTATTGACACCAGTGTCTGTCTTTTAGAAACATAAAATGTTTAACTGTAGTGAGTATTTTTTTATTTTTATTTTTAAATCAAAAAGCTGTAGAGAGGAGCACCTGGCTGGGTCAGAGGTAAATCATGAGACTCTTGATCTTGGGGGTCATGAGTTCAAGCCCCACGTTGGGCATAGAACTTACTTTAAAAAAGAAAGAAAGAACAACAAAAGCTGTAGAGAGTGATTGGAGACGATATAGGTACTTTTAATGACTGAGATAGAGGAGAGTTACTACTTAAAAATATTTTCTTTCAACCCAGTGCTTTATTTTGCCCAGTCGACATTGTTTCTTAAAAGCTAACACAGGCCCAGTGTTTCAAATAGCCCCTTACACCCCAATCTATTTTCCCTCCCTGGAGAGGGTATAGAGAACTGCACTATTTCTTAATTTTCAGGAGAGTTCCAAGGGGAAATTTGTTGCCAGCTAGAAGAGGAATAGGGTCACTAAGGAGCAGCCTCCACAGAGAGGCTAAAAGCAGGTAGCATCCTTCAGCCATCCCTGTGCCTGCCATTCCCGGGTGGCCAGAACCTCATTGTCTTTGCCTTCTTGGCTGTAGCTCCCAGTTAATAGAAAAACATGTTGCCGTTTAAAAGCAGATGGGAATTCAGTTCAGGAGGAAATAATAAGTCTTTTTTGGTTATAGCTATTGTTTTCTTTTGCTTTGATTTTTGTTTTTTAAGTTATTTGTAGCAGATTCCATTTCATTTTTTCATTTGTCTTTTATTCAATTATCTTAGTTACTTTAGGAAAACTTTTATCTTACCCACCAACAGGAAATCAAGAGTCACAAATATATGCACATGAAAGGCATAACCGGTCCCATTACCCATGCACCATGTGCTTGGGAACAGAAGTGACAAGTAAGATAATTTCCTCTCTGTGTAGGAATTTGCTGACTTAGGCTGACAACTAGTATCTGTAAAATTTGAGTTTAATGTTTATTTGCATTTGGATGTTATCCTCTGTTAGTGATTATCTCATTAAGTGAAATTGATAATATGTCTAAGAGCCAGGTACCAGTTATAGATTTTTTTTCAGTTATAGATTTTATAAATAATTTAGGCAATCATAGCATTTATTTCATACATCAAGATTTGAGGATTCAACTTCCAAGAGAGGCAGTAAAGGGAAGACAAAAAAAGAATTCTGGTGGTGCATTTGAGTAAGACTTTTAAATTGTAGTCTTTTTCTTTCAGAGTGGCATCAGGAAAGTTATTTAACCTCTTTGGACTTTAGTTTTCTCATTTGTAAATTAAGTGTTTGCAGTTGTTTTGAGGGTTAAATGGGGTAATAAATAAATATAAAAGCACTAAGAAACAGTGTGTGACACATGAAGAGTGCCTCCTAAATGTTACATCCCTTTATTCTTTGTTCCTCTTATCTGTTCAGTATTTATATTTACCACTGAAGTATTGGATGATGTTGCTAGAAGATGGTAATGTTTTGCATTGTCTCAATAACCAGATAAATGTATCTGAAAGCTAAATTATAAATGAGTTACTTCTTTTTCTTTTCTAAAGAATATAGCATCTGCTTAATATGGTGATTTTTAGGATAATCTTGTGACCTAGTGCTAGAAAGTCTTTTTAAAGCAATTTGTTAGAGTTAAATACATTTTACCCTATATTTTTAAAAAGCTTTAACTTCATGTGAAGTCTATTTATTCTTGTTTTACTAAATCACATCTCTTGCCCTAGATTTTGTTTTGTAGTCTCTGCCCTTCTGTGTCTAATTGCTCAAGGTCTTAATGCCAGCTTGACATTTAAAAATTACCTTCTGATGTGCTTCATTAATTCAAGAAGGTTCTAGTCACAATAAAGAGAGAACTTTAAATTAATTTTCTATCTTGCTGATTAACATTCCTTCTGACATTCTCTTTTTTCTCTAACAAAATGAAAATATATATAAAAAAAAAATCATTGCCATTTAGGGTGTCTGTACTCTACCTACATGAAGTCTCTTGTGGCAGTTTTCCCAAAACTAAAAATCAGGATCAGTGTATTTGAATTTGGCATAGATTGACTCTATCTAACAATGCATCTGAGATAATAATAAAGGAGACCTTTTAGCCTGTCTCAGGCCCTCTGGTTAATATTTTTAGGGAGCAGAGGCTTGGCCGCAGTGTTCCTGCCCCTAGAGTGAAGCAGAGTACACAGTACTTAGCAACCTCCTGTACACTGTCTTGCAGCCTACTTGTCCTGCTTAATTGGAAACTGCCCTGTGAACACATACTGCTGTAACCAACTGGTCTACTGTTCCTTTCTGAGATCTTTGTTATCTCTCTACTCCTTTTTGTGCATTTATCCTAAAACTCTATGCCCCAGAATTTCAAAATACTCTTTTTTTACACAACCTACCAAAATCACTGCTTTGTCATTAGAACATCATGATCACTGGAAGTCAGGTCCTTGGAAGTGACTTCTCTTTTTGACCTCTTTTACGCTGATTTCTGTTTTACTTGTTTAGCTCTTTGTACATTTTTTCCTGATAGTTATTTTAATGTGAGCAGCCACCTTGTCTCCCCAAAACAAACTGTAAGATTCTCTGCAATGGAAACCAGTTTTTTTTACTCCTTGGAGTCCAGCGAAGCAGCCAGTATCTTACACTCAGTGGATATTAATGTTAGATGAGTCAAATTTATGTGTTGAATCTGTCATTCTACCAACAAAAAATGTCAATTTTAACATTCACCTAAAGTGACATTTTCTAGTTTTAAGTGTGTTTTTGTACACGTTATTGATTTGAGTATCTTAATCCTTTGGGAACAGTGCTCTGCCAAGAGAACTAGAGCCAAGCAAAAACAATGGATTTGTCTGAAGTCCCACAGTGAATAACTGACAAACCCAGGACCAGAAACCAAATATTTCAACTCCTCCTGAAAGATTCTTCATGATCTCTTCATGCCTCTGAGTCAACTGAGGAGTCTTTGAAAGTGTTTCATTATTCTCTTTGACATATCTGAATCTTTAGTAAGATTTGCCTACTCTTATGGACAGTGACTTAGCAAACTAAGCAACAGATATGAAACATCTTTACATTTTTAGGTGTACATATCTTATATGTGATAATTTTTATAGTTACCCTGTTATCAACTTCCCAAATAAGTGTAAGCTACTTCAAGTTAGGAACTATGTTTTCTTTATTCATGTACTGTATTTTCCAGATGGTGAAAATAAGACTGGCAGTTTTGAAGGGAAAACATAAAAATGACTAAGTTCCATATCATGTGTTCATGTGGCATGATCTAATGATGTGCTGAATACTATGGGAGAAAGAAGTGGGTATGACTCACGCTAGCTGGATTTGAGGGAGAGGGTAGTTGATCTGAGGATTAATTAGTAAATAGGAGTTCCCTAAGTCAAGTGGAGATGGGGAGAGAGCATTTCAGGCTGATAGGAAGGCAGAGATGCATAAAAGAACATGGTACGTCCTAGATTTGGTTAAAGGTTGAAATATGACTAGAAGAAGTAGTCTGCATATAAAAGTAGTAGGTGATAAAACAAGAAAAGTAGGTGAGACAAATATGAAGGACCTTGAATAACTTGCTTTTCTCCTTTAAGCATTGGGGAGCCATTGAAAAAGTTAATAAAAAATGTTGTGATCAAACTTGTGTCATCAAAAGATTGGTAGCGTTTTGTACTTAAAACTACCATTAGTCTATCCAGCACTATTATGTGAATTGGAAAAAGGTACTCCTTTGCCCCAGTTGATGACAGTTACCTGCCAGAGCAAAAGGTTTGTCAAACAGAGCTTGAGCTTTCATAAAGTCCCCATTTCAGTCTTTATTCACCCCCTCAGCTGGGCATCCTTGTATGGACACAATCTTCACATCTCTATAAGGCTGTCTCATTTGGCTTATCCACTTTTAAATATCCCTCAGGGTTCCTAGCACAGCAGCTTATAGAAGGTTGCTATGTATTCATTGAATAAAGAAATTTAGATTTTACATCCCAAGTAGACAAACTACTTTCTGGGTCTTTAAGATTTGCTTCATGAAAAAAAAAAAAAAAAAAAAGATTTGCTTCATGAACCCTTGGACAAACATGTTTCGTGAGTGAGATAAGTTATGGGAATTCATTATTTATTACAAATTATTGGGGGAGATGGAAATATTAGATGTCTTTTTGGATGTGAGGGTGATCTGGCTGCGACATCTGTCACCCCATTGATCATTAGGATTGATTCAGTTGATCTGGCTAGCTAGGCGGATATCTTCCTCCTTTACCACTCCACATGTATCCCTCACAAAAGTGTGCATTCAGTTGAAGAGGACCCTTCTTTGGTCAAAGGTATACGAGTCACTGTGCTCCGCTGCTAGAACCTCCAGACAAGCTCTCAAGTACCATTTGTAGGAGAATGTAGGGTAGTCAAGCTTCCAAGACTCAAGACACATACAAACGAGGCAGTGCACAATCTGCCTTTCTTTAAAACAACAAAAAAAGATATCTTTTGTGCAATATTAAAACCAGCTGTGAGGTGCAGCACCTGGTATAAATGACTGAAATGTTGAAAGTCAGGTTCATCATGCCCTCTGAGCCATCTTATCACATATAACATTGAATATATAAGGTCCTAGGGCCAACATGTGCTTCAAAGTACATTTTACAAATTTAATCTCCACAGCTCTTTTCAGTTGCTAAAATGTGGCTACCCTGTTGCAAATGAATTGTGATAGAACCTTCAGAGCAAAAGTCAGCATATACTGAAAGCAGATATTTAGGCTGTAACTTCAAGCCAGGCCACGACCCCTTCCCTTCCCCTGTGCCCACAATTTTACAATCTACATACTAAGTCAAGAAGTTTTGTAAAAGCCAAGACTTGAACTTTCATTCTACCTTGGCCATGTATTACAGTATTGGTTGAGTCAAATCAGTTATCATCTCTAGAACCCAGTTTTCATATTTTAACAGAGGAAGTGGAAATATGGTCTCTGTGATCCTTTCTAGTTTTGAAAATCTATGTGGTTATATACCTATCATAGATTAAATTTATTGTATAAGGAATCTCTTAGGGATGGACTTCCCTAAAGTCCATAAATACATAACATGGTTTTGTTTCCTTTATTGTGTTTCTAGAAACCTGGGATTTTAGGGTCTCATTCACTGTCTCTATATTACTTGCAACTGTGACCTAGCGATCCTGATTGTAGCACCAGAAAAATAGGATTAGAAGACTGACAGTGCATAGAATTCAGATTTTAATAAAGATTCTCCTTAGCAAATTTTCACAATTTTCTACTGAGTGGAAATGGAAGTTTTACCTGCTCAGAGATTCCCAGTAATTTTTTTTTTTTTTCTGAGAACTTTGGTTTCTCTGCTTTTCAACTTCCTTACAAACAGTCAAGTTTAATACCTGTGATTCTGGAGGCATTATGATAAAAAGTGTTGTAAAATAGAAATAAGCCACCAGTCTTTTTCCCTAAACTCTTTGTTAGGAAAGTAAGTGAAAGTTACGAGATTATCATGTTCATTTTAATGTACAGTTTTTAAAACTTCCAACATATGGAGATGTAAACATTCTCTGTATTTCCAAACTTCAGCTGCTACTCAAACTGGCAATACAAAGAATCTTAATTCAACTTACCTGAAGGCTACTTTAGTTAGGATGTTTACACCAAAGCAAATCATTTTCCAGAACACCTTGTGTTGTGATACCTGTATTACTGACCCCTTACCAGATGTTTAAAGCTGCTGTTAGCTTACAAGAAGCATTAGTCAGAAAGGAAATGGACATTGAATGAGAGGCTGGCTAGCAACAAACTTAATAGAGTATTTTATAACCGAGTACTGAAACCCTTTATAAGGAAGCAGTGTATCAAGGCAACAAATTAGTCAAGACCTAATAATCTAGTCCCCAAACCTGGGTTCCAGGCTAATCCATATCTATGAAGAATTACTCAGGCTAGTGGTAATGCTGATTTAAGCATTACAACATTCTGCCTTGTTTCTCCTTCCAGATTCACAGTCTCTATTGACACATGCTGGTTCCCTAGAATTTTTGCACATTTAATCTGTGTTTCTTCATCTTCAAAAGAGTTATAAAATGTAGGGGTCCTACTAACTTGAGAGGAACACAATTTTAAAAAGATGTGTAAAGCATGCTATTAATTCTGGTAGAGTTGGATATTTTTGTTTGGTTATTTGAAGGTAATAGAAGGCTAATATTTTTTTAAAGATTTTATTTATTTATTTGAGAGAAAGAGAGAGAACAAGCAAGGGGAAGAGCAAAGGGAGAAGCAGACTCCAACCCTGGGCTGGATGATCCCAGTATCCCAGAATCATGACCTGAGCTGAAAGCAGATGCTTAACTGACTGAGCCACGCAGGTACCCCGGAAGACTAATTTCTCTAATAATTCTAATTGATCCGTATATGAAAAGAATGCCACAAATATATGTAAAAACTGTTTATTCTTTTAAGAATATTTTTTACCAGGTACCCAGGTGACTCATTTGGGTTAGGCATCCAGCCTTGATTTCAGCTCAGTTCATGATCTCTGGGTTGTGTGATTGAGCCCTACTTCTGGCTCTTCACGGGGCATGGAGCCTGCTTAAGATTGTCTGTCCCTCTTCCCCTCCTCTCTCTTTCTCTCCTCTTAAAAAAAAAAAAAATGTTAGGGACGCCTGGGTGGCTCAACGGTTGGGCGCCTGCCTTTGGCTCAGGTTGTGATCCCGGGTGTGGGATCGGGTCCCACATTGGGCTCCCTGTGAGAAGCCTGCTACTCCCTCTGCCTGTGTCTACCTCTCTCTCAGTCTGTCTCTCTAATGAATAAATCAATCTTAAAAAAAAAAAGTTAAAAAGAATATTTTTTTTACATACAAAACTGCATTATAATTAAGCAAATGGATTATGGAATGAGAAAGATCTAAATCCAAATGCCTAGTTTACCCATTTCTTACCATGTGATCAGTTTCTTTATATGTAAATAAGGTTAATAAGATTCTCTACTTCATAGATCTGTTTCAGATTAGATGAAGCAATTACCATAAGGGACTCATCCTTGTAAGTACATAGCAAGTGCTCAATAAGTCATTTTTGTTATATTTTTTATAATCATCAAATTCAGTCTATTTAATAATTGGTCTTTAATATGAAAATATCCACAGTTGGCTTAGATTTTATGAATACAGTGTTTCATGTGTATTCATTTTTTTAGTCTTAATAGTATGTTCTTTAAAGCCAAACTGAATTTCATAGTTACATGCTGTATTTATTTCAGCTAGTTTATATTGATAAACATTTGTAATCCCTATTTTTATTTTTTTTTCCTGTTAAAGGTATAAACTATTTTTTACTCTCAAGTGTGTAAAGCTGGTGTTTCCTTATAAACTGTTAACATAATATCCCTATATCAGCATATTCTTCAGGGTAATACTAGTATATAACTTAATTCTAACTTGCTTTAGCATAAGTTTTGTTGGTTAAAAGAAGTGAACCTAGCAACTTTAGAAAATTGACGGATTTTTCTTTTTTTCTTCCTTTTTTTTTTAAGATTTATTTCAGAGAGAGGAGGTGGAGAGAGCATGAGTAGAAGGGCAGAGAGAGAGAGAGAATCCCACACAGACTCTGGGCTGAGTTCAGAGCCCAATGAGGGGCTCAATCCCATGACCATGAGATCACGACCCAAACCAAAACCAAAAGACGGGTGCTTAACCGACTGCGCCACCCAGGCGCCCCTAGAATAATTACTTAGGAAATAAGCATACCCAATTACTGTGCCCTTTCATTTAGGTTAGAATTAAACCCAGGTATTTAGGTAAGGCTCAGAAATCTAACACTAAAGACAAAAGCACTATATGTCATTAGGCGTCTGATGGTGACAGAGGGATGTTCTTGTTCTTCATCCCCAAATGACAGTAATTCTAAATTCTCAAAGGCGTCATTCTATAAAAATGTTGCTAAAACTCTATCAAATGGTTGTTCAGAATTGTAGTGCAATCATTAAGTTGTTCTTAAATATAACCTTCACTATGTTTTGGAAATTTAAAAACAAAATCTAACCTTAAGCCAGAAAGAAAAGTAGAAAGAATTATTATTAAGACTTTCAGAACTCTCTTTTTTTGTTTCATCTGTTTTTAACCTTCAAATATTATTGCTGGTGTCCTTTAACAGTAGTTAACTCTCTTTTTTGCTATTAAAATATGGAAAATGGATTTTGCTTTTTTGTATTTGTAGGAAGGTTTCCTTATTCAAGACATTAGACATAATGCACATGCCACATTTACCATTATGGGAGTTTTAAATAATAAATTAATTGTTTTCTCTTTCTCTTCAGAATTATTTTTAAAAATCACTTAAACTGTTTTTGGCATTAGGGCAAGACATTCTTTCAGTGGTAGTAAAAGTAGCCCTTGGCATATTTTTATTCACTTCAAAAGAGTCCTTAAGGAGTAGTTTTGTATTTAAAACGAAGAATTGTACTTAGTTTGCCTAACATTAACTTCTTGCCAGAATCCTTAAAAATATAAAAGGTCACACAAATACTCTCAGATATAAAAACAGTAGTCCCAGCATTTCTTATTTTGTTGTTGTTGTTATTGCTATTGTATGCCATAAGCCTGTGTCAGGACTGGATATTAGGCAGGGAGATAAATCCAGAAGTTGTCCATTGAAAATGAACTTTTGGGGGATCCCTGGGTGGCTCAGCAGTTTGGCGCCTGCCTTTGGCCCAGGGCGCGATCCTAGAGTCCCGGGATCAAGTCCCATGTCAGGTTCCCGGCATGGAGCCTGCTTCTCCCTACTCCTGTGTCTCTGCCTCTCTCTCTCTCTCTCTCTCTCTCTCTGTGTCTATCATAAATAAATAAATAAATTTTAAAAAAAAGAAAAGAAAAAGAAAATGAACTTTCTTGTTATACAACCTAGTTGATCATAATTGGCATGTAATATGCACACATGCACAGGTTCACAAAAGCTGGTCTGATGGTTCATTTATAGTTTAATAAACATTTAAGCTATGATTTCATTTCTCATTCATGAAGTTAATTTTCTGCATCTGCTTTGTATAGCACATCAAAAAATTCCTGCCATGTCTGGTCCACTTTAATTTCGAACCCTATGGGATATTTTCATGGGTAGATTATACTTTCTGTGCCTTTAAATTAGGCTTTTTTTTTCCAAAAATATTTATTTACAAAATTTTAGTACATTTATTATGTAAAGCAGTTAGCATTAATATTTTTCATTCATTTTGTACTTGTATATAAAACTAGAAATCAATAATTGAATTTTAAGGACATAATAACTCAAGGACAAGACTTGATTGATATTATACAGTATAAATTCTGTAAAAATTAAAACACACTGAAGTTCAACTTTAATGTGATCTAGCTTAGTATAAAATTTGGTTTAATGTCAGTTTGACTTGGATTCTATCCCAAGTGGTTTATTGCAATTAGTACCAAAAGACCCCATTATAATAATTTTTTTTCCGTAATAATATCTTGCAGGATAAAATAGTATATAACTATATTCTGTATTATTTTGAACTTTTATTTTTGCTATTCCAATAATGATGTATCCTAAGGACCTCTAAGAGCCTAAACATAACTTTATAGGTAAAATCTGCTGACTTACTGCCTAAATCACCTTCATCTGTAAAGCTGTGTTAAATACAGCCCTATATATAAACTGATCACGCTCTAAAGGCTAGCCATCCATGAAGGTTGTAGGTTTTCTTCTTTGACAGCCAGTACTTTAGGTGATCAATGTATACAATTCATGTTTATAGTCATATAATAGACAAAATGTAGACTAAAGCAAAAGAGAATATGCTCCCATTTTATGTACTTCACAAAGAAAGCCACAGGCTGGGGGTGGAGAGGAGATCTCAGTGCCTAATAAGTTTCAAGTTTTCTTTTAAAAAAAAAATGGTAATTGCTTATAATTTTTAAGTAGTCTACTATGGGCTGAATTCTGTCTCCACAAAATTCATATGTTGAAGGCTTACCCCCCAATGTGATTATATTTAGAGATAGAGCCTATAAGAAGGTAATTAGAGCTAAGTAAGTTAGTAAGTGTGGGACCCTAATAAGACCTCCTGCTCTCACGGAAGAAAGGTCATGTGAAGATACAATGAGAAGGTGGCTGCCTGCAAGATAGGAAGAGTGCTTCACCAGGAGTTGACTGTGTGGGCATCTGATCTCAGACTTCTAGCCTCGAGAAGTTATAGCAGATAAATTTCTATTGCTTCAGCCACCCAGTCTTTGGTGTTTTGTTATGGCAGCTGGAGCCGACTAAGAGTCAGTTATAGTTCATGTCACTATAGCACTGGTCATGTTATATTTGGAAGTTCTTTTTTTTTTTTTTTGTAACTGATAAAGATGATTTCTATTGACTTATTTCACCCTACATTGTCTATATAGGCAATTCCTAGTTTACAAAAATTGGCCATAAGTTACCTTTTCAGAATTTAGAATACACTTATTTCTAGAAGCAGTGCTTCTATGATGGGTAGTTTCCCATGCCTGTCCCCTGAAATGGATTACATCCCTAGTATAAGTAATCCAAAAGGAGTAAACATAAGCTGAAGCTCCTGGAATTAGGAGAACCTGCATTATTAAAGTCAACCAACAGGAAAAAAAGGGGATTTTGTTTTCTTTTTTAGGCATGATTAGATTAGACAAAGTTTGTTTTCACTTTTCACTGTTTATCTTCCAAGTTTCCTGCCCTACACCCAGTATCCTCTAGACCTACTTTTCTGAGTGCTTTGAGAGTCCCAATCAACTCTCAGAAAACAATCTGATTGAATCAAATCACAATAAAAGCCAAATAATCAGTATGACTTCAGGGACATATGCATTTTAAAAGATTTTACTCTCCCAAATAAATTTCTACCTGGTCAGTTTTCAGGTTGTATAAAAATAAATGAATAAAAGAGAACTCCAGAGTATTCCAGTCTGCTTCCTGTAGCTTTCTTAAACTCTTAACTTTTACCTTCCCTCTTCGCTGACTTTCAAGGTACTTCAAGGGCTCAAGTTTCCTTGTAAAAAAGATTTATTCTACACCAACAATTTTTACATTAAAAAGCACCCAATGAACATAAATAAAAGTATTTACAATTTGTTAAAAGGACTTCTAATCTTTTCTATTGTATGCAATTACATTTTCACATGGTTATAATCAAATTGCACAATACGTTTTACTGACTCTGGTATTAGTCTAACCTCATCTTAAACACTGCTATTACATTTTACTGAGCTTTATTAGCATGGACTTAGGGGTGGAAGCTAAAAGGTAGGTAATGGTAGTAGTAAGTGATCTTATAATTGGGAAATCCATATAGTTTAGAGGATAGTTTAAAATTTTATCTCTGAAAACATTAGGGTTCTTTGGAGTTGTCTCAGATCTAGAATAGAAGAACAGAAGGGAAAGGATCCTAGAGCCTCTCACCTAGACTTCAGTTGAAGGAACTCAATTTTAGTTTAATTTAATTTAATTTTAATCTATAAGATAAAAGTAATTTACAATAAATTTTTGGTAAACTAGGAACTGCCTATCAAAACAATTCAGGCTGAAATTAATGACTAATTTAGGATTTGTTCCTAAAAGAATTTTGGTTGGGGTACTTGGCTGGTTTAGTCAGTGGAGCATCCACTCTTAATCTCAGGGTCATGGATTCAAGCCTGTGTTTAGGGTGGAGATTACTTTTAAGAAAGAAAGAGAAGGAAGGAAGGAAAGGAGGGAAAAAAGGGGGCAGGGAGGAAGGAAGGAATTTTGGCTTGAAGGCCCCAATGTAAGAGGAAATTCATAGTTACAAATACAGAAAATTGAGTTTACTACACAGGCACCAAAAAAGATAAGTGAGATAAAGAATAAAAAAGTAACCAATTTCTGCCCTTTGTAAGAAACTTTTATTAGACATTTTTATATAAAATTTTTGAAAATGTATTAGGTATAGAAGTCACCAACTAAAGAACTTCCAAAGAAAAATATTTACATGTATTTCATCACCAGTCCATAAGCATGACCTCTAAAACTAGGATATACATACTTAACACCATATTTATCTACTATTTGTGTACAAAATTTGAAAAGTAATATTTTCTATTATCAAAGGACCAAGTTTTTTTTCCTATTTCAGTGATGCATTTTTATGACTGGAAAGTTACATAAGGGAATCTCATCTCCAAACATTTATCTCACTAGGAAAATTGAGAGTATTTCTCTTATCTTACAATAAGATATATTTTTGTAGCTAGAATTATCTCTTAAATGTCACTTTTAATTATGTGTATATTTCTTATTAATAAATTTTAGTTTTGAACAGTTTTAGGCTTATAGAAAAGTAAGCAGAAGATGCAGAGTTCTCATTTACCCTCTCATCTCCTCCTCCCAGTTTCCCCTCTTATTAATATCTTTCATTATTGTGTTATGTTTGTTAAAATTGTTGAGCAAATATTGATAAATTATGATTAAAGTTCATAGTTTACATTAGAGTTCACTCTTGGTGTACTTTCTATGGATTTGATGAAGGTATAATGATAATGACATTTGGATACACCATTACTGTATTATATAGAATAATTTCACTGTGCTAAAAATCCCCTGTGCTTAACCTATTTATCCCTACCTCCCTCATCCCAAACCTCTGATCTTTTTACTGTCTCCCTTTTCCACAATTGTTTACCCTTTTCCACAATGAAATATTGTTGGCATCTTCTTTCACATAAAAATATGCATTTAAGTTTCCTTTGTGTCTTTCTGTGGCTTGATACCTCATTTCTTTTTACTATTGAACAGTATTTCATTGTCTGCATGTGCCGTAGTTTCTCCACTCACCTACTGAAGAACATCTTGGTTGCTTAACAAGTTTGAGTGATAAAAGCTGCTATAACCATTACATGAAAGTTTTCTTATGAACCAAGATTTTAACTCTTTGGGGTAAATACTTAGCAGTGTGATTGCTGGATCATATGGTAAGAATATGTTTACTTTCATGAGAAATTGACAAACTGTCTTCCAATGTGGCTGTGCCATTTTGCATCTCCATCAACAGTTCTTATTGCTGCATATCCTTACCAGAATTTGATGATGTCAGTGTTTTAGATCAGAGCCATTCTAATACATGTGTAGTAGTATCTCATTGTTAATTTGCAATTCCCTAATGACATATGTTTAGCATATTTTCACATGGTTATTTGCTATCTATATGTCTTTGGTAAGCTGTCTATTCACATCTTTTGCCCATTTTTTAACCCGGTCATTTGTTTTCTCATTTGAATTTTAAGAATTCTCTGTATTTTTTAGATATCACTTCTTTATTACCTTTGTGTTTTCTAAAAATTTTCTCCTAGTTTGTGGCTTATTTTTTCACTACAGTGTCTTTTGTAGAGCAGAAATTTTTAATTTCAATAAATTATCAATTTTTTCCTTTCAAGATATATTTAACAGTGTTAAATGTATTATTTCTAGGAAAAGATATACTTGGAATCCATTTATGCTTTGTAAATGTTTATAGATAAAAAGCACCATATTTGCTCAATAGTTTATTTTTGTCCTCATTTTATAATTGTTGTGATTTATAACTTTTAATGGCAAGGAAGAATTATTCCCTCAAAGAACTGTTAACCATGAAGAAAACCATTCTCTTTTCTTTGAACATTATGCTACTGTATTTGAATCAGATATGCTGCCTGTATGAATAGAAAAGCATTCTCCTCAGAAACTGGGACTCCCTACCCAACAGGAGCAGTTTTAACTTGGACACATGCAGTATTTTATATGTAGATCACACACTACACAATGGCAGTACTATATAGCCGTGTTTTAAAACACAGGAGAACTGTACTAGGAGGTGATAGATGAGGGGAAGGACATTTTAAATGAAGAATTACTTTCTAGAAAGAAGTTTTTACATTTTTAAAGTTTTCTCTGATTCAGAAACCTTGTCACATCACATATTGGCACCGATTTAATGGAGTCTCATTCTCTAAGTTCTGCTGCTAAGTCACTTTTTTACCTCAGACAGGTCTTAATTTCTTTGTATCTCTATCTCTTTATATTGAAAGAAATAATTCCTGAGAGCCTTTCTGTCTTTACTTATATTTATGACTCGTACTTTATCATATTATTTTTAAACAGTATTATTATTATTTTTACTACCTATTATTACCTATTATTATTAATACTACCTATTATTTTTAAACAGTATTACAGCTAATGTTAGGGGAACCTGTCTAGAGAAAAACACAAATATTCCCACATTATAAAATGGTAAGCCAGGAATTTAAAGCAACTAATTTTTTTCACTTACAGTATTTTCTATTTTTAAATCTTCAAAAGATAACTGATGGTTGATCGATTGATTGATTGATTGATTGATGTAAAGTAGGCTTCATTGCCTAGTGTGGAGCTCAGTGCAGGGCTTGAACTCACAACCTTCAGATTGAGACATAAGCTGAGATCAAGGGTTGGCTGCTTAACCGACTCAGGCATCCCAGGATTTTTGAATGATAATTTGCTGACATGTTTCTTAGACATATACCTATTTGGTATTATCCCAGTAGGTACAGGGCAGCAATACATGATCATTCTTTGGTAATTCTGTGCATATTAGAAAAGCTCAAAGCTTAATATTTTTAGACTAAGGTTCTTTCCTGCTTGCCTCTATACAGAAAACAGAGGGAAGGCAGATTTAAAAACTGAGGAACCATTACTAAATGGCATCCAGGTTACACAAAAATACTGCCCTAAAATATTGGGATTCTTTTGGCCTAATGTTTTCATGCCCCACCTTGCACCCCCCCTTATTCTTTTTGTTTGTTTTAAAGATTTTATTTATTCATGAGAGACAGAAAGAGAGAGAGAGAGAGAGGCAGAGACGCAGGCAAAGGGAGAAGTAGGGAGCCCGACGTGAGACTCGATCCCAGGTCTCCAGTATCATGCCCTGGGCTGAAGGCAGTGCTAAACCGCTGAGCCACCCAGCCTGCCCCCACCTTGTTCTTTATTTTATTCTAGCTAGAACTACATTCTTAATATTTTTGTGATTAGAACTCAAGTTCATTTAGGAATTATATGCAGTGGGTCATTTACCGATGCATGCATCCATGAAGAACAAAATAACTGTCCCTCCTAAGGAACCCTAGGTTACTGTCTCAGTAAAGGAAGGGCAGATTTGTATCAACAATACTCTTCTCCTTTCCCGGGCTAGTGTCTTAATAAGAGTTTGTATTGCTCTTCTTCAAACAATGTGTATTTTTAATTCTGAATCTTTCAAGTAAGCTAAGTCTTAAAAAAAATTCTAGGAAAGATTCATAAATTATCAATGATGAAAAATTCCAAAGTCATAAAACTTTATAGTTTGTGAGGAAAGTTTAGAACTTCAGACATGCTTTTCAGACTTTGAAGATAGTGTCCATCTTTAGATCTTCCTATCTCTCAATATGAAATTCTGCTCTTCTTCCTAATTAATTTATACTGAGCCCACCAAAACCTATTTTTGTCCCCAGAAGTATTTCCCAAGCTGACAGCATCATTATTGGGAAAATACCTGGGGCTGGGAAGGAAAAAGCAACAGAGGAACTGAAGGCTGCTGAGAATAACCAAGGAGACCCAGAGTGATAGGGTGTGTGGTTGGTTCGTTTTCTCTACCTGTTTCAATAACTGATGCACTCTTTTTCGACACTTGTTGGTAAAATTTTTCTATAGATGAATTCTTTAATTAATATAAGATTAAAAAGGAATGAAATTAGACAAATGAACAGTAGTTAAGACTATACTCTTAAGGAAGAAAGGATTTATAAAGACAAATATCTGAAAGAGTCATTTTATTTAAAGAAGTGAATTAGTATGAAAATAAAAATTGCTTTTTTTTACATTGTTTCAGGCAAAGTCAAATATTGCAGTTAATCTGAAGATTTCTGTTTCCAAATGAGTATCAGTGTATCCCTTTATTCAGTTATCTCTTTTTGGTGACACAATTTAAAAAAAAAAAAAGACCTTAACAAAATCCTATGTAAAGTAATACTGAACAATCTAAGGTAATTTTTTTTCTTGTTACATGGACATAGCTTTACCTATATTTTGTGGAGTGTCCTATTACCACAGCATATGATGCATGTATGTTTATGTCCACCTGTATACATAGATCATAAGCAACTGTTAAAAATTAAAACTTCAAACCTAGCAGAAACAAAATTATATTCCATATCATGCAGGTTCCCCAGAATTAACAAAGTTACCTTATGGGAATCAGAGTAAACTTGTGCCTTTTATTATACTGCTAAAAATGACCATAGAATGAATAGGTCATGCCCTGAATGTTACAACAACTCCAGAGAATGAAAGCTTGGCAGAAGAACTAAATACACAGTTACATTTGAGTGGCAATAGCAGACAAGCTGTCATTTAGAGTTTAGTATAGACAATAAACATTCACCTTTGTTTTATCTTCCCTTCTTCTCCTGCTTTCCTTTTTTTTCCCCTCAGCTTTATTGAAGTATAATTGACAAAATTATATTTAAAGTATACAAATGATGGTTTGTGTGGGACACCTGGGTGGCTTAGCAGTTTAGCGCCTGCCTTTGGCTCAGAGCATGATCCTAGAGTCCCGGGATCGAGTCCTGTATTGGGCTCCCTGCATTGAGCCTGTTTCTCTCTCTGCCTGTGTCTGCCTCTCTCTCTCTCTCTCTCTCTCTCTCTCTCTCTGTGTCTCTCATGAATAAATTAATAAATAAATACAATATTAAAAAAAAACAAATGATGGTTTGTGAAAAGAGACCACCTCCTTCAAGTTAATTATCACATCCATAACCTCACATATGTGAGCTGTATATGTGAGAAAACTTAGCTTCTACTCTCTTAGCAAATTTCAGTTATGCAATAGTGTTATCTACTCTAGTCATCATGGTATACATTAGGTTCTCAGACCCTTTATTAATCTTATTAACTGAAAGTTTGTACCCTTTTTTTAAAAAAAAGATTTTATTTATTTATTCATGAGAGACAGACAGAGAGAGAGAGAGAGAGAGGCAGAGACACAGGCAGAGGGAGAAGCAGGCTCCACGCAGGAAGCCCAATATGGGACTTGATCCCAGGTCTCCAGGATCACACCTTGGACTGAAGGCAGCGCTAATCTGCTGAGCCACCCAGGCTGCCCTGTACCCTTTTTCTAACTTCTTTCTATTTCCCCAACTCTCCATCCCCTGGAAACCACTCTTCTATATTCTCTGTGTTCAACTTAACCTTTAATCTATTTATATTTATTTAGACTCCACATGTAAATGATACCATACAATATTTGTCTTTGGTGTATTTTACTTAGCAGAATGCCCTCCATGTTCATCCATGTTGTTGCAAATAGCAGGATCCTTTTTCTTTTTTTTCTTTTTTTTTTTTTTAAGATTTTATTAGAGAGAGTACAAGCAGAGGGAACAGCAGAGGAAGGGGGGAAGCAGGCTCTACACTGAGCAGGGAGCCTCATGTGGGGCTCCATCCCAGGGCCCTGGGATAATGACCTGAGCTGAAGCAGACACTTAACTGACTAAACCACCCAGCCACCCTTGGGATTTCCCTTTTTTAAGGTTGTATAATACTCCATTGTCTGTATATGTGTGTGTGTATGTGTGTGTGTGTGTGTATGCACATACACACTCCACATTATATTTATCCATCCATCTGTTGATGGACACTTAGGTTGTTTTTGTAACTTCACCATCATAATTAATACTGCAGAGAACATGAGAGTACATGTTCAAGATATGCTATTAAAGATAATGCTTTCATTGTCTTTGGATATATACCCAGAAGTGGGATTCCTGAATCATATGATAGTTCTCTTTTTAATTTTTTGAGGAACTTCCTTGCTATTTTCCATAATGCTTGTACCAGTTGACATTCTCACCAGCAATACATAGGGGTTCCCAACATCTCTACCTGCATTTGCTATTTCTTATATTTTTGATAATAGCTGTTCTGTGTGACATGATGTCTTATTGTGGTTTGGTTTGCATTCCCCTGATTAGTGAGGTTGACTACCTTTTCATTTACCTGTTGGCCATTTGTATGTATTCTTTGGAAAAATGTCTGTTCGGGTCCTTTGCCCAATTTTTAAATTAGGTTATTTGTTTTTTTGCTCTTGAGTTATATATTATGTATATTTTGGATATTAACCCCTTTTTGCAGATATGGCTTGCAAATATCTTCCCCTATTCCATGGATTGCTGTTTCATTGTTTGATGTTTTTCCCTGCTATGCAGTGGTTTTCTAGTTTGATGTAGTCCCAGCTGTTATTTTTGCTTTTGTTCACCTTTGGTGTCAAATCTAAAATATCATCGCCAAAACCAATGTCAAGAAGCTTACTCCCTATGTTTTCTTCTAGGGATTCTGTAGTTTCAGGTCTTATGTTCAAGTGTTTAATCTATTTCAAGTTGATTTTTGTGTATTTTTGTGTAAGGATAGGTTTTGAAAACTTGGCTAAAGACTTAAGATCCACCTAGGCCGGTTTTTTTTTTGTTTTGTTTTGTTTTGTTTGTTTGTTTGTTGTTTTTTTTTTGGTAACTAAGTCAACATGGGTTCCTCAATTTAACACTTGGTGATGATGGGAAAAGTTGTTGAAAATATCTTAACATACACAGTGTAGATTTTACTGGCATATCTGCTGCCTTGTAATAGTTTCTGATGGTTTCTCATTCCTACAGGATGACTAGGGGAAATATTCTGGTTCACTTTCATATCTCAACCACATCTTGGTGCTATTATCTCACACTGTGTCCACAAGTCATTTTCTTATTTCAGGGCTGTTATTGCAAAGTCCTAGAATGTGTGCTTCCTCAATGTAGCCTTTAAGAACAGAGCCCTTAAAAAAAAAAAAAAAAAAAGAACAGAGCCCTTAAAATATTAGTTTCAGAAAAAGGTTTTATTTCTCCAATTTATACATCAAAATGCTGGTTATGCCTGTATGATACTGTATTAGCTCTGGCTCTTCTGACTGAAACCTTGTGTCCGTATCTGTGCTCTCTTTGGTGGCCTCATCCCGTCATCAGACCATCTGGATTCATGGTAAAAGGAAAGGTGTTTACATATGTTTTGACAAAGAATTCCTTCTTCCATGGGCTCCAAACTGAAGTCAAATCCCCCTGTTTTATAGAAATATGATACTTTCAGTATATTGTAAAATGTCCCCAGAATCATTATAACTAAATCAGCCATTAAGAACTGCACAACTTCTGTTGCATGGGCCACTCAACACCCTGCCCATAGTCATCTGCAACTGCTGAATTATAAGCTTCCCAAAGAGAGGATCTGTAGCATATCTTCGGATCCCCAGAACTTAAGCACTTAAGAGATGCTTTAGGACTTTTTTAAGTAAAAGAATAAATGATCAAATGAAAAATTAAGTGCCTCATGGGTCCAGATGCTATAAACTTCATACTGACTCTGATCTCACTTTTTTCTGAAAACAGCAACTATTTATACATATGCATATTTTTAAAAAATAATAAGCCAGCAACTCATTATTTTACTGTTTGGTGATTTTATATACTTTATGATATGTTAACATAGTAAACTATCTTAACAGAATAGAAGAAGTTGAGTGGGAAAGTACTACATGCAGATGCATGCTGGGAAAACTAATAAAAGCAACTAGAATATAAGCACATAGTATCTCTGCCACTGTTCTTAAGATTTTATAAGAATTAGTTTATTTGTATCTCCAACTATCCTTTCAGATGGGTACTATCTTATCCTTGATTATAAGATACCATCAGTTGTAAGAAACATCATCAAATTAGTAATAGTCTTACATTGTCTGTGTGTTTTGGAGTCATAGAGACTTCCCCTTCAATATGCGTATGTATTTTATGACAAATACTAATTTTAAATGTCAAGCATTTAGAAAAGCATATCTTAGTAATGTTATTAAGTACTTCAGAAATTGATGTCCAGGCCACAAGATACAGAATGCTGGCATGATTCTACATGCAGGTGGCTCTGCATGTTGAGTGCTGACTTCTAAGACATAGGTATGTTGAATGTATGAGCGACCTGTAGAAACTGACTGAATATCCTTAAACAAATTCATAAAACTTCTTATTAAAAATGGTAACCTGATTTACATCTGTTCCCTTCAGAACTGTACTAAAATGAAAGTAAAGAATAAGAAATACATAAATCAGTAATGACAAAGAGTATAAAGAAGACGACAGCAGATGAAAATATAAGTTAAATTTTTGAAGCTGGACAATAAATGAGCAGGTTAGAGAATGCTGGAAACGTTAGGCAAGAGAAACTGATAAGAAGCATCTGATTGCCACAAAAGAACTTAAGAAAGACTCAAGAAATTAGAATATAGGGCACCTTTGAAAAAAGGGAGGAAGGGCTAAAAACGGACTTTGTTGCAAGTCTTTACATAGAAGAGGTACACATCTAGATTCTTTCCCCTGCTCCTCACAGACAGGAGACAATCCTCAACAGAAAACTGGAGCTTTATATTTTTATTTTATTTTATTTTATTTTATTTTATTTTATTTTATTTTAAGCTTTATATTTTTAGAAAAGTTCAACTACAGAGGTTCTGGACATAAAGGCAACCAGTTCCATATGAGCTTGGGTTGGGGGGGAGGCACTGTCAAACTAAAAACAGAGTATTAAATGACTAGAAATATACTTCATGCTGAGACTTCCAAGCCCCCTCCCTTGTTCTGCCCCTGTCGTGCTGTCAGACAAGCAGGGGATTGGTAGATTGCCCTCTGGAGTCTAGAACAGCTCTGCAGATACTTATAAAATATATCTTCATACATTTTCCTTCATATAAAATGTTGTGTGGAAAGACTATTATATAAAAAAGATAAGAATGAATCTGCTTAAACTGGGGCCTATCTCACCTGCATACCTTTCCCTTTTATTCGTGCTGTTACTTCTGGGCATGTTGGAGATTCCGTAGAGCAGTTTAAAAACTATTGCTCTAACTAAAACTACTGAACACATGACTTATTTCACTGTTATTTCTCAGAATTATAGCCTGAGCACCTGTGAGTTTTATGGACTCAAGAATCAGAACACTCATGTGGCATTGCTTACATAATGAGATTGTGTGTCTTTGTGTATGTGAAATACCACCAAAATTCCATCTTGAAAAGTGTGCACCTATCAGTCTTCTTTTTATTTTTTTAATTTTTTTTAAGTTTCTGTGTTATTTTTTTTTAAAGATTTTATTTATTTATGCATGAGAGACATAGAGAGAGAGAGAGAGGCAGAGACACAGGCAGAGGGAGAAGCAGGCTCCATGCAGGGAGCCTGACATGGGACTTGATCCCGGGTCTCCAGGATCCCACCCTGCCTGGGCTGAAGGCGGCGCTAAACCGCTGAGCTACCAGGGCTGCCCCAGTCTTCTTTTTAATAAAATGGCTTTGCCTCAGTTTCAAATAAAATTTAGAACCTCCAATTTTTATATTCCGTACATTTTTTAATTTGAAATTAGTAATTCATATTTATTTTCCCTTGTAAGCATGAACTAAGGCAAACATAGAACATCCAAATAGCACTGTATTTGGGGTGGGAAGTCCTGTATGTCCAGTGTTCCTTGTAATACATCCTTTGTCCCTCTAATTGCTATCCTTTCTTTTTTCCCATGTCATTCCTGTAAAAGCAACTGTTGACAGATTTATAGTTTTAAATAGCTTTCCAGATACAATCTCCTCTGGTAAATAAAACTAGAAGATGAGATTAAAGAATAAAAACATAACTTAATGCTATGAGAATTTCAATTTTTGTATAGTGTGGTCATTATGGGATGCCCATGACATCGGGTTTAAATCTGCCTGCATACCATGAAAATATAAAACACAATAGTAGAACATAGCAATAGCTTTCCTGTCTGAAAAAATGATTTATCATTGTTAAGTATTAAAAATACCGACTTCATTGCCTTTATTACTTGCATACTTTCTGTGAGGAAGGGTAGTCCCTAACCAAACATTTTGAGAACTGGTTAATGTTTATATTTATTTGTAAATATAGAAATACAATGAAGATATAACTGTAAACCTTTTATGCTGTGTGCATCAAAGAATTTAAGTTCATGTTGCTTTCCCATTCATCTGTTCCTCTTAGATTGTTCAACTAAATAATGCAGAAAACATAACTTATGAAATTAAAAAAGGAACATAACTTTTAAAAAACTCTACCTGTAATTTTGAAGAATTAAAACCTTAAGCAAGTGAGTATCTTGGCAAATTATTTTAACCTGAAGCTTGATCAAAGTACAATTAGAAGAATACCCTGAATCACAGATATATTATTATCTTTTTATGCTCAACCTAAAAAGCAGATGCACAGATTACCATTTCAACTCAGAGGGTAGGTTTTATGAAAATAAGTTACATGTGAAAATCAGCAGAGCAGCCCACCATTTTTATCCCCCAATCCTTCTCTGAGGACTTTTGTAACACCTCTGAAGCAGCAGAGTCATTGAGTTATGTCCACATCAGTAATAGGATATACCCGGATTTAACACAATTGATGATATCCTTATAGTCTACTGCAGCATAATGCTAGAGAGTAATTGTAGCACTCCAGAAAACAAAACAAAACCAAACAAAGCCCACAACCATTTAGGTGCTATTTCAAGGTCAAAGCATTACTTAGATACACCTTTAAGGAAAATTGTAGCTTCCCAACTTGGCAAGAAATAGTTGTAATGGCTTGAAGATAGATATCTTCAGCTCTTTTTTACCATCTCCTGGCTTTCTGCCTGTGGAAACAGCTTTAAAATACCCATTTGGGGGGGGGAGGGTATTTAAAAATTTATTAATTTAAAAAATTTGATGAGGACTCTTTTGTTACCAAAAGTTGATGGCATTCATGAATTCCTGTCAGTGAAACACAGCAATGCATAGCCCTGGGGAGGCAGGGGGAGTCCATGTGAATTTCACCCCTTAACTTAGGCAGTACTCAATCACTATGGCCTTATTTGGTGTCCTTGCCTGTGAGCTTCATTTTTATATAGTTTTTCATACAATGTTCTTGGCTTGAAGGATGTCCTGAACCCTCTGTGTTAGCTTTCCTTTTACTCTCCTTTGGTTTCTAGCTGGTTTACTGATTCCTAAGCACGAAGTTGCCTAGGTACTTGAGACTCATTGTGTATTTGATAAACTGTGATGTATGTATATAATTAGTAGTAGTATGTCACTGTTTTTCTTTTTTTATGTTCCAAAACTATACTGATAATTTTGGTTTTCTCACTGGAATATGAATAAGACTTACCTGTACTGGTTTTGAAAGGATTAGATAATCAGTATTTTAGATGCTAAGTATCATGATGACATTAACAAAAATGCACTGCAGTGCATAGTGATTCTTTGAGGTGCTGGCAAGAATGTTCTTTCCTATCAACTCATCAGTGCTTCCACCAGTCAGCAGAAGCAGTGGAAAACTTCATTACTTTCCTGACTAAATACACACAAAGTCTATCTCTAGGATTTGACTATTTGCAAAACTTGGCTATGCACAAGTATGTCTTAAACCCATGAAACTTCCCTTCCACGTCTCTTCATATTGGCTTGCTGTTTAACAGTATCATTCTCCTTCAGTTTCCACTGGATGTTAAATGACTGGATGCTAAACATTAGGATTGCTTTCCTGATAGTCCTCTCACATCAGAGCTTCCCTTACCAGCTTCACTTATATTCTGGAAAATGATCCAGAAGAACTGGAACTTCAGGAATTAGAGACAAGTTACAGCCAGAAAGGGGGCATATTCACCTGTGGAAGCTGATAAGGATACATGAGATACAAGCCTCATAGACCACTCACAGGGACTTATACTACTTAAATTGGGTTATAAATCATTTTTGTTGGGGAAAATATGGTAGATTCTTTATTGGTCTTCATTATATTAATGTTAGGAATGTTTGCCAAAATTTTGAGTACTTACTATATGTTAGACGTAATAGTAAGTACTTTACATAAGTTATTTTAATACAACAGCCCTCTGAGGTACAAAATTAGTATACTCATTTTACAGAAGAGAAAACTATAGCTTAAAGTAACTTTTTCAAGATCTCACAGCTAACATCTAGTGAAATCAATATTTAAACCCAAGTGTGACTCCAAAACCTATGCCTTTAAATCCTGATTTCCTTGGCTATTCATTGTTCCTTTAGAATGGTTTTGAATGTTTCCAGTAAATGGGAGTGGGGTGGAGGAGGGAATGGTGGGAGAAGACAAATGTACTGACAATGGAAGATTTCTTTCAAAACCTTGAGGAAAATGATTTATAACTTAGCATTATATGCCAGACCAAACTTCAGAAATGTGAAGATTGAATAAAGGCACTTTATAATATTCCTGAAGAGACTCAACATGTACTTGTTTTTACAAAGTTACTTAAGGTTGCATGCCAGCTAAACAAAAGAATAACTCAAGAAATGGGAAGACAAGAAAGAGTAATAATGGAAAGTCTTAGGATGAGCATTGTGCTGCAGGGCTAGGGAGAAGTCAGTTCATATGGAACAGGAGGAAAAATTCAACTTGCCTTTAGAGGCTTCCAGATGAAAGTAACCCTTACTGAAGAAAAAGATCACAAAAGTTTCAACAAAAATGGTGAAGAGTATTATGAGAGCAATGTAGGATGTCCAGAAAGGGAAATAAATGCAATGAAACTTTAAAAGAAATAGAGAACACATCCAGTGGGGGAAGATCAAAAAAGCCTTCATGGAAGAATTAACATTTTGATGAGCTTTAAAAGATACAAATAGTTTTGTGAGGAGACTACGGGAGAGAATGCATTTTAGGCAGAGGCAGAGACAAAGAAGTATATGGGATTCACTAGAGCCTAGACATACTGAAAAATGGGCTGTCCAGTGTTTCAAGGTAAGGCTGTAAAGTTTGGTAAGGAGTATTTTGTAGGGAGCCTAGAATATGTACATTCTGGAAGCTCATCCTTTACTAGGTAAGCCTAAAGAACTTTTGAAAATTTTTGAAGTGATATCAGAGCTATGATTTTGGAAAATTAGTCTGGAAACAAGATGGCTAGTCAGGAAGCTAGGAGAAAGGTTAAGAGTGGTATAAAGTAGAAAGAAGACAAAGTAAATGGAATAAAGATGAGAGTCAAAGTCAAACATCAAAACTGACTCAACCTTTTCAGCCTGAAGACTGGGCAAATGATATTTCTGTAACAGCAAGTATAATATAGTAGTTAAGGGGTGCCTGGGTGACTCACTGGGTTAAGCCTTGAACTCTTGATTTCAGCTCAGGTCATGATCTCAGGGTCATGAGATTGAGCTCTGAGTTGAGCTCAGCTGGGTGTGGAGTCTGCTTAAGATTCTCTTTCTCCATCTCTCTCTTTCTCACACACAGATACATACGTACATATATAAAGTCTTAAAATACACACACACACTTATATAGTAGTTAAGTTTCTATTTGTTGTAAGTAAAAGATACTGGCTAAAACTGATTTGAGCCAAAACAAAGGATATTTTCAAAATAAACTATGATATCTCAGTATTTAAGGAACAGGACTTTGGACTGTCAGGGACTAGAAGGACTCCACAATCCTCAACAACAGAAATTATAACTGCTTTGCAGATGTGAATGTGAATCATCTACCCTCAACTTTTGTTTCTCTCAGTTCCAAAGTCTGTGGAGAAAGAATCTGATTGGCTCATTCTGAGTCATGTGTTTGCCCCTCAACTAATTGATTCTGATAGGGAAACAAGATCATACCTTTATAGATAAGGCCGCTGGAAGACTCATTTCAGTGGTATATACTAGAGAAGAGGAAAATGTTATGAGATAGGCCATGTATAATTGATCAGTGTATATGTTCTATTCTTGAATACACAGATTAGACACACACTTACCTACCCATACTTCCAGACGAATGTCTTGTTTTTCTGTAGACAACTGTAAATATGTTCTGCCCTACAAAGGAAAGTATTTCAATAGAGGATCATTTGACAACCAAAAAAAAAAAAAAATGCTATAACCAAGGGATTAAATTGTAAGTATAAGTATCACTAGTATCCTCTGTATACAATGGTTAGAAAAAGATAGGATAGAAGAAAAGCTAATGACAAAGTATCATTTTAAAAAAGAAAAGGAAAATAAAAATAAAGGCTACATTCATAATTTCTGCACTTGGCAATGGGACTATATTCTTTAAGACTTACTTTCTCCATTGACACTTCGTGTTCCTCTTTGCCCTTGATTAGTACTTCATCAAGTCAAAGTAGAGTTCTTATACTGTTGATATGACCCAAACCTACATTCCTAAAGAATCTGAGCTCTGGATGGAATTGTTTGTTTAAAGTTGTGATAATCATCAATTAGTCCTAACCAGTGGTCATAGTAGTACAAGATGTTCTGCCTCAGAGGTTACCAAGGTCTAATGCCAACTCATTATTCATTCAGCTCTGTCCTCTTTGGCTACAGTAAGTAGAACTACCCCATCCATCCTGAGCCTGGGAGTTTGTGAATGAGCCTCAAAATAGCACTTGATTTAGTTTTGCTCTACTGGAGGGTTTAACTAAATATCCCTAGTTGTGGTATGAAGAGTAGAGTTAAGATAGATGTGACAGAAGCCGAGGTAATAGCCCACATGAAGGAATATTAATTAGGGCCTAACCTTGTATTAGTTAAAGGTAGTGAAATGAGGGAAATTCATAAAGCATTTAGGAAGCAGGACTTAGGGGATTAATTAGAAAGAGAAAAGAATCAAAGGTGACTTGCAAGTAGCTACCTAAGTGATGATAGTGCCATAAAGTGAGAGAAAAAAATATAGGGCAGATTGGGACTCCTTCACTATCAAGGACTTCTGAATTACCCAGGAAGAGATGTCAGCAGGTGGTAGTTGATATACAAATTAGGAGGTGAGACCAAGAAAATAAAGGAGATTACACTGTAGAATATTTAAAATAGGAAGAATAAAGGGCCCAAGAAAGAAATCTGGAACACCAAAATCTAAAAGGTAGACATAAGAAACAGAACAGAAATGATTGGAGTGAAGTGGGTTCTGGAAACCTTTTGGATACCGAGCATTACCAAATAACAACAGAAAGGTTTGGGTCTATTGAGTTTAGCAATATGCAAGTCATTAGCGACTTCATTGAGAGCAGGAGTAGTGAGGGCAAAATCTAAATTGTGGAGAACTGAAATGAAAATGGAAAGTGAGGTATTACTGTAGGTGTCTCTTTTAAGAAATTTGAACAAAAAAGAATGGAGAGATATTAGATTGGTATCTGGAGAAATATTGGTGAGGCCAGGACTAGGATGGGATAGACAAGTATGTTTATAGACTGAGGAGGAAAAGTCAGACGGAGAATGAAAACATCCAGGCAAGAAAATGGGGAAAGGAATAACTAATGAAGGAAGGTCAGAGAGGATTGGGATCATGAGCAAAAAGTAAGGCTTGGCCCTCAGCTGAAGGAAGGGAACCCTGTTCTCTTATATTGTTGAGAAAGAAGTAAGGATCATAGCAGATATAGATGATTTTGTAGGTAAGGGCCTGGAGAGGTGAAGAAGGGGAATGGATTCAGTGATCACAAGCCTCAACTGGAATCTATTTCATGAGTCTTTTATCTGACCCATAGAATTATTAAATTCATATATAATATTAAGTTTTACCCTTTTCCATGTGTGATGTAATACATAGTAAAGTCCAGTCTCTCTCTTTTGAGAAACAGATACAGAAAATCAAATTATAAAAATGTAAACATACTGAGATGAAGGTGTCTATGGATTCTCTTAATGGAGTAGATCATCTAGACTAGTTTTCATTTTGTTGGAACTTTCCCTCAATTGAAAAGATCTATTATGTAACATTTTAATTAATATAGATCTATTGCATAAAGAGAAATGAGAAGCTCTGTATATGTGGATGATCATAAACTCATAGGAAGATTTTATTACTACAGATAAGACTATTTTCTCGATAAGAAAGTCAGATTGAATATACTGATGTGACAAATGATCCTTTAGTCTCTTAGTTTTACATACTTACTGTTTAGGTCAGGGCCTGTGTTAGTGGTCTTGTCTATGAAACACTTTTGCTCAAATGAAATTTCTACTATACTATGTATTGCTTACATTCTGACCTACTTGACAATCTAGTATCAGATTCACTATTACAAAAATTAGCTACATACTATGTTAGCTGTAACTCAGTGTAGTCTTTTTTTTTAATTAATAAATTTCTATTTAAGATATTTGACAAAGTTAATAAAATTTTTATTTAAGATATTTGACATGTGATTCCTTCTGCCACCAATCACCATAGTTCCACCAAAGCCAGAGTGATGATCTTCAAAATAGCACTTTTAAAACAAACTTTTGTTCAATCCACAGCTGTCACTGTCCAGAGGTCTTCTTGGATCTCCACTTGAATATGGACATACTTCAAAAACTCCCCACCATTTAGGGTCTAAATAGATAAACGATCTTCCTGGTTCTCAAACATCCTTTAAGTCCAGACACTGTTTTCAAGTGAAAAGCCTTAATATTCATATTCCTATCTCTTCCTTTTCAGACCATTCTATCCTCTGTCCCATGTTTTTGGATTTTGATGCTCTCTTTTTAGACGAAGCAGCTTCTTCAGTATATTCCTCTTGTCTTAAATACAGATTCATTTTCTTTGGTATTTCAGAACTTACTATGAATTCATTATTGTCCACCAATTTGATATCACATCCATCATCATGTTCAAGAGTTGTTGCAGCCTCTTCCACTGTTTCTGACTCTTCGATAGGAGAGAGAGATCCATCATCATCCAAGTATTTGTATCTACGACTGTCAAAATCTTCCCTTTCTAAATCTTCACCAACATTAATTTATTTCAAGGATTCCTTGAGATAGTATTCATACTTCAATTTTTCAAGGTAGTTGAAAAATCCTCTTGCCACCGCTTGCTCAAAGCTTAAAATCTTTCTCCATGGTAATAGCTTTTTTACATTCTCAGATTCTAAAAATGGGAACCCAGATCCTTTGTCTTTAACTTGTTTCTTATTTATTTGGGAGCATCTAGTGGTTTTTCTTCCTTCTGGTCTTCCCCTTGGTCTTTCTTTTGGCTTATATTTCCTCTTTTTACGTTTCTTTTTTTTTAATCTTTCAAAAATAGCTTTTAAAGTCAGTGGTCTTGGTTCAAAAGAGGAGTCACTAGATGAATCCCTGCTTCAACACCTCCAGATGAACGAACAAACTTTCTAATAGGGTTTCTTTGCCCCTGTTTTGGTGAGTAAGGGACACACTGAGTCTTAAATAAGCTGCTACCAGAAGAATTATCACTTTCATTGTCAATTTCTACAGCTGAATTAGATGCCATTATAGGTTGAGAAAATTTGTTACTTATTCTCCCCCAAGTCCTCTCCAAATTTTATTCACCACTTGTTTGCTTCAGAGTTCTCAACAACCACGCGGAAGGAAAGAACTCAGTGTAGTCTTAAAGGGTTTTCTCAATTATTTTAATACTTGTTCTTTTGCAGTGATCTGAAAACCATTTCTACTTTCCAGAAAGAATGCCTTTAGCATTAAGGCTTCAGAATCTTTTTTTTTTTTTTTTTTTTTTTTTAGATTTTTTTATTTATTTATTTATTCATGAGAGACAGATAGAGGAGAGAGAGAGAGAGAGAAAGAGGCAGAGACACAGGCAGAGGGAGAAGCAGGCTCCATGCAGGGAGCCCGACGTGGGACTCTATCCCGGGTCTCCAGGATCAGGCCCTGGGCTGAAGGCGGCACTAAACCGCTGAGCTACTACCCAGGCTGCCCAGGCTTCAGAATCTTAAAGTGAATTGATTGATCAGGGAAGATTTAACAATGCCTGGCTCACAGTTTGTACTTAATAAATGTTTGATGAGTGAAAGACTGAATGCATGCAATTTCATTTTTGTGAAAATTTACTACCCTAAAAATTTGTCTCTGGAAAGAAGTAGTACACGTTCTTTTTGGAATATCTGAAACCATTGAATCTTACTTAATTCTATTAACAAAAACTTTTGAGTCCCAGGCCCTCACCAAGACACTCACTAAAGGTAAAGAGACCATGCTTACTTCCTTTTACATTGGTTATGAGTTCTGATTTTTGATGATAACAATTTTGGATCAATGCTAGGTTTTGGCAAGGTTCAGATTAATTATATAAAAGAGTACATTTAAAAAAAAATTCTGTCATATCCAATTACCCAGTTCTCTAGCACAAGTGCTTTAGGCACTGACTTAATCTAGAAATGATCATGTGAGAGGCCATCTGGTAATGACAGGATGTCATTCTTATATGAAAGAACCTAAGGCAGTAATCTGGAATAAAGGACCATCAGTTGATCTCAAGAGAGCTATCTGAAACATTTTGGTCAAAGTCAAGTTCACTGAGGGTCATATTTTCAACTAAGAAGAAGATTCCCGGAGTAAATTCCAGGGTTCGAATAAAAACAACTCATATACTGTTATTTTAATTGAATTATATCCCACCTTAGTTTTCTCCATAGTATGTTTTCTTCAGACACATTCTTCTTCCATGATTGTCTGATGTTTTGTTTTGTTTTGTTTTTTTGAACCTCATGGTGTTCCAGTTACATGTAAACAATACAGACAGTGATACTTTCTAAAATATCCCATTTCTACCCCTTGAGTCTATGTTTTCCCTTTTCTGGTAAATGACTTTGGGAGCCTACAGAAACCAAATAATGAGAACCCCTAGAAGTAGTGTAGTAAATGAGATTGCTAGTGGTATTTTCATAAAGTTCTAGTTGCCTCTACTATTGTCTTTGATTTGTTCTTTTAAAAGGTTCTTACCTACAATGTGTTTTCATTATTTTAGTCTCTTTGAGGTCAGGAAAATGACCTGGAGATAAAAGGAAGTCCTGTGGCAATTTGACTTATATTCTTAGCTAACTGACTTAATTGGCTTATGTCTTAATTTTTGTTTATGAAACAAAATATAAAGTATGTGATAAATGCATATGTACAATATGATGCTTTTTCTTAGGTATGTACATTCCAGAAATTGGCTATATTTGTAAATTAGGGTGGCTTGTGTACTGAAGCTTTTTTGGGTTTTGAGGGTTTGTTTTTTGTTTGTTTGTTTTTTAAGATTTTATTTCAGACAGAGAGAGTGTGCATCAGCAGGGAGAAGGGGCAGAGATAGAAGCAGACTCCCTGCTGAGCAGGAAGCCCAACAGGGGGCTGAATCCCAGGACCCCAGGATCATGACCTGAGCCAAAGTTAGATGTTTAACCAACTAAGTCACCCAGGCACCCCTGTACTAAAGTTTTAGAGGGAAATTTTAAGTCATAATCTCTATGTCTCTGATATAAAGAATACCTGGGTATAAATGAAGCAAATCTTGTGGATTCTGAAATAGACCTCAAGATTTAGAACTATGGTAAAGAAATCTGAAATTTATTAATTATTTCCTTACTGTGAGATCATATTGTCTCTGGTTAAAAAGACACTTTCTTTTAAAGCTTCAACTAAAAGAAATGTATGCAAAATATATATACAATTAGCAGTATTGCAGAAATAAAGAGTTCAGTCTCAGGAATTAGGCAGACCTGGATTTGAATGTACACCACCAAGAATGAACCCTAATATAAACTATGAACCCTGGGTGCTAATGATATGGCAATGTAGATTCATGGATTTTAACAAATGTACCCCTCTTCTGGAGGATATTGATAATGGGGGATGCTCTGTATATGTTAGTACAAGAGGTATCTGTATTTTCCACTGTGATTCTGAAGCTGCTCTAAAAAAAAAAAAAAAAAAGTCTATTAAAACAACAACAACAAGAAGAAACAGGATGGGAGGAAATAAAAGCCTACTCTCTGAGCCTGCCCTTTTTGCCACTGCCTATTGTACACACTCAGCCTTTGCACTCTCCGCAGCCCTCTCTTTCTCCCAACCTCAGTCACATCCATGTGGATGGTTAAAGCAGCTTTTTTCCCTCCAGTCAGTTCCTAGAAACTGTGCCATAAAGGAGACCATCACAAAACAGATCGTTATTGAAAGAATTATATTTCCTTATACAAACAACATTATAATGGAGGATTGCATTCGTGCCCAGAACTTGCCATCAAATAAAGTATGCTCCAAGTTCTCTTTAATGAGCCTGAGTATACACTACACACTAATCAGGATCCTGTGTACCATAGGTGATTGGTCCATAAAAATACAACTCTGGAAATAATTGTGTTTTATAACCACTTTTGGAGAGCGTATTCCTTTTAAACCTTACATGAATTGTTGTTACCGTTAGGATGCTACCTGTCTGAATCAGCAATGTCATCCAGCTGTCTTTGTGGCCTGAGGGACAGGGCACCAAGACTGGTTTATCAAAGGATTGAAATGGTTGAAGAGCAGTTCCCTAACGAAGGGGGCTTTATTTGCTCAGGAGAAGCACTGAGATTATCCACCCCCCAAAAAGAAAATAATACTATGAGGAAGAAGACGGAGACAGGGAAGGGAAGGCAAAAGAAAGAATGCCATACTTCCGAGTTCAAGGTTGTGAGACAGCTACTTAGGATGTTTTACAAGATTTTCTTTTAATACAGAAAGGAAAAGTCAGTGTTTGTTCCATAACAGAACATTTATTATATAAAAATTATTTTGCTTTGGGATGCCTGGGTGGCTCAGCCGTTGAGCATCTGCCTTCAGTGATCCTGTGGTCCAGGGATCGAGTCCCACATTGGGCTCCTGCATGGAGCCTGATTCTCCCTCTGTCTCTATCTCTGTCTGTGTGTCTCTCATGAATAAATAAATAAAAATCTTTTAAAAAATTATTTTGCTTCACAAAAACTATGAACATAGATGCCTCACACTTTTATATTTCCTTTGTTTCTGATAGTCTAGGTCGGATGCTCCATAAAGTTTTTATCACCATGTGATCTGTAAAGCATATGTTCCATCAGAAAATCCTTCTAGTCACCAGCTCTCTGGTTTCCATAGAGGTGTTGATGGAAACTTACATATAATTCCAGAGTAGCATTCTGCTGCAAAGGATTTTATAAAACATTAAATTCTGATACGGGGGATAATGTTGTAAAAATCATTCTTGATCCCTCAATAATGCTGCATATTAATGGCTATGTAGCATTTGGCTTCAAAATTTCTAACTGCGTAAACTTGGATTTCATAGTAGTGTAAAAAGTATTCTGCTAGAAAAAAGTAGATACTTGACTTTTTTACAGGCTTAGAGAGATCTGCTGTATCTTTCAAGTAAATGTTTCCTACCACTATTACCATCTTTCTGTTCATCTACAGGGAAAAAAAAAAAGAAAAAAAAATGCCAGTTTTTCTTACCCAGAATCCACAATTTGAGTCAAGCCTAGTTTCATATGAATGTTCTGTGTAATGGGGAGTTAACTATCTAAATCAGGGGTCAGCAAACTAGGGTCTGCAGGTCAAATCTGCCCCACAGTCTGTTTTTGTAAGACCTGGAGGCTAAGAATAGTTTTACACTTTTAAGTGTTTGAAGAAAATCAAAAGTAGAAGTAAAATACGTGAAATTCTAATTTCAGTGTCCATAAAGTTTTATTGGTACACAGCTACACACATTCATTTTCCTATTGCCTATGGCTGCTTTCACACTAGAGATGGATCTGAGTACTTACAAGAGGGACTGTGTTCTATTGCAAAGTCTAAAAAAATTGCTACCTGGCATAAATTTGTTGGCCCCTGATTTAAATAATTTCACTATCTACCACTCTACCCACATACTTATATTCACTTTCTCTCCCTGTCTCCCTTTCCCCCACCCCATCCTATTTTCCTCTACACACACAACCGTTTTGAACTTGGATATTACAATGACAAAGAAATCAAATTGTGAGCCTATAGTAATTCGTAAGCGGAAACACGTTTTAATTTCCCCTTGACTTGTCAACTCTATCCTCCCTGTCTGCTTTCCCTTTCCTCTGCTGCCTTTAGATAGTGTTTCTAAGGCCATGCCATTTTCCCAACATATTTTGTTTTTAAGGTGGGGGTTAGATCTTGATACATCTTTTAACTTCCATGGAACGTTCCCTGTTAGTATGTGGTCCCATTTTTAACCTATTTGCAGACACCCCCGATTATCTAAAATCACTTTCACATGGGGCTGAGGTTAAGCTTTATTTCTCTTGGCATGTCTCTGCCACAGCAGACACTTCCTCTTTGCCTTGAAAGGACAAAACGATGTTCAGCTGTCTGGGCTTAGGCCCAGTATTTGATTTATACATTATTTAATTTCCTCTTGAAAATTGGAAGCAGGGCTTTCAGGAATGGAAGTCAGTATTTTTCATTTGTTTAAGAACACTTTTAGGTCTAATATAATCATCAGTAGTAAATGTCAGCATGATTGTGAGTGACTTAAGGTAAAACAAATAAAACATGAATACAAAGGAAAAGTATTTGACAATGGAGAATATCTGAAGTTTTTGAATAATCATTATTGTATTTGTTATTAAGTTTTTTTGTGCTAATGTTCATTCAACAAACTTCTCTGAGCTACATTTTGGGGCACCTGTCTTTATTCATTGAAGGAAAGACCTTTCACCATTATGTTAATAGTTCAAATTTTGGGGTGATTAGAAGTTCGAGGAAGACTTAATATAAACATACCAGTAATTTTACAGAGGATTTTTGGTTTCTGTCTAAGCTGCTACTGCATTTTATCTCCACAATTAAGTTCATGCACATGCCAGTATATATATGCCAAAGTGGTTTGAAATTCTTACAGCAGTGAATGCAGGAAATTAAAAATTAACTCTGGAAATACCATTTCTTGTTCTACATCCACTTTTGGGTAGTGTGTTCCTTTTTAAATCTTACTTAGATTGTTGTTACTCTCAGGTTACAACCTGTCTCCTTTTTTTACCACCAAAGTTCTCAAAAATCTGGCACACCTAGTGCCTCCACTTCCTCACTCCTGATTTACTTCTCAAACCCTGATGGATGGCCTCTCCCTCCTTCCACCACTGCTGAGCTGATCTCACTTTTCCTCATCTCCAATCCAGTAACCAGCTCTGAGTCCTTGGCTTGCCTTCTGCCCATATCCCAGAATACCCCTTTCCTGAGACCCTCTTCCAGTTTTCATGTGGACTGTTTTAGGTTCCTCTAATTCTTCATCTCTTACACACACTCCTCTCCTAGTATCAATCTAAGCTAAAATATTCCCAGAATTCTGTTTCTTGGACCTCTTCTCTCCCTATACTCTTAGCCTTTTCCTTCTCATCCTTCCTCAGTGCCTGAGATACTTGAAGAGAATTTAGAGGGCTGCAAGGAGCACAGTTTGAAAAAACCACCCCAGTCCTGTGAGATGACTTCATTTGAGTCCCTGGGTTCAGCCCACCCTGTGTCACCTCTGGGCCTTGCTCAGGAGTGTTCCCTCACATGGAGGGCCTTGCTGCCAGCACCATTATCTTTATCTTCACATTCCTTTTAAGCTCATTCCTCAAGAGTCTACTCTTTAGTGTCTCTGAGCTCCCAGTAGATGTTTTCTCTTCCTCATCTGAGCTACAGGAGGGACAGCCTGATATGATGGATAGAGCAAAGATTCTGGAGTCAGGCAGATAATATATTTAAATCTGGACCCACCACATGCCTGTTTGTGTGATGTTGGGCAAATTTACCTACATGCTATAAATGTCAGTTTCTTCATTTATAAATGGTGAGGGAAGGTGAATGCTACTTACCTCATGGGCTTTACGTAGATTAGACATATGCAAGTCTAGAACACTTGTGGTGCTTGCTGTAGTAGTAGTAACTGTTATCATCCTCATCAGTAGTAGTCTTCTATCTCAGCATTCCATGCTTCCCATGTCAGTTACTTCACTTCACTTGCTAAGTAGGCATCATATAGCTGCCTTCTTCCCCCTTCTGAATTCTAAGCTCCTAGAGACTATCTTTATATTCCCCTACTCCCCTAGAGCATAAAACAATGGCCTATAAATAGATTCTCCTGAGGGAATTGAATTAAGTAGAATGGCCCTTCTCCCCCCTTAAAAGAAATGCTGATTTCCCGGTGTTTTTAGGATTCAGAGCTGGTATATTTGTAGCTCTGTCTTCATATTTTAATCAAATATTAGCATACCAAAAAGTCATTGTTGTTATATTTTGTCATACTGAATCTTGAAACTAGCCTTTGAAATGATTGCATTTTAATTCCTCAGACACTTAAGGACCTGCATAGTAGAGCTGGATAGCCTGGAATAATTCTTATTTTTGAAAATACTACTTTGTACCTTATATATAAATGCTATCAGTAGTAAAAATGTATTTTAAATAGAGATTAATATATATTTATTTTTAATTTATATTTAAAGTTCTTACATTAAAATGTATCTTTGATTTTATACTTTGATTTATAAAATTGAAGCCAAATGCATAGTTTTATAGCTTAAAAACTATAGTTTTTAACATAGTTTTTATAGCTAGTTTTGTAGCTAGCAGTTTTTCCTTTTACATAGTAATTTTTTCTTCTTAAATCCTTATTTTCTACCTCTGAAATATATTTCTGGAAACAGATTTCTGGAAACAGATTTTTTGCTTCACAAGAAGCGTCACTTTTTCACAAATCACACATTTTCCTGAACTGCCTTGTTTGTTGTTCGGCGAACCAGGAATGTACATTCCTGGTGATTTTTGAAGAAGAAAGTAGGGAAAGAGTTGTTGTGCCTTCACTGGTCTGAACTTCTGTGATGGAGGACCGCTGAAGCTTGTGGATATGACTGACAGACAGGACAAGTAGGCTTTGAGAGAGACAACAGCATAAGTCCACCAGTACCCCAGAGTCACTGAGATCTCCCCTGGTCAGGCATTCATCAATCAGAAAGCCCCTCTGGAGCAGCAGTTTCACAGAGCTGGGTATTAGATGGTGTACTCAGAGCTGGGAACAAGCTGTGCTTCCCTGAGCTAAGGATACCTCTGCGGTGAGCTCTGGGAAGGTGTGCTCGGGGTAGCGGTGAGGTCAAGAAGGGGAAGGGATGGCCAAAGTGAATTCACACTTTGAATGTTTTCAGGAGTTATTTGTAACCACTCAGGAATATAAAATAGTATCACAGCTGAGAGCTTTGTTTAACATTCCATTGAGCTCTAATCTCTACTTAATCTCTACTATTTTGGTTTGGTTACTAGGTATTTAATGCAGCCCCATATTGCAGAAGGCTGGCCAAAAGCACACTTGAAATCAGTAGTAGTCAAAGCTAGCTCTGCTGAACCTAGATTAAGACATGAGCATGCAAGTTTAGTGGTTCTGAAGTTTGTGGGATAGTTGTTTTTTTAGCCTTTTGTAAGCCGTCCTAATATTCTGCCAAAGTTAAGTGTAGCACCTGCTCTAAGGCATAAATGCCATATTTAGTCAAAAAATAAAATGTTAGGACTGAAGACTTAAAACTTTAGTTAATGTTGTCAAGTATCAAACCTTATTGTCTGTATATATTCTCCTTCTTTCTTTCATTGTCCTCATTCATTAATTCACCATGTATTTATTGAGCATCTCTTACGTGCCAGGTAAAGTTCTAGGCACTAGCATATGTTAACAAAATAAACAAAAGTCTGCACTCTGTGTGTGCTTCATTTTTGTGAGGGGAACAAACCAACAAAATAAATTAAAATGCAATATATGAGGGGTGACTGGCTGGTTCAGTCAGAGGAACATACAACTTTTGATCACGGGGTCATGATTTTGAGCCCTATGTTGGCTGTAGAGATTATTTTGAATAACTAAAACTTCAGAAATGATAAAAGTTGTTTTAAAAAAGAAAATGCGGTATGTGGAATGGAAGTAACAAGATAAGGAGCAAAATAAAGCAAGAAAGGAAAAAAGGATTATAAGGGAGGAGGCAGCAGTTTTAAATAAGGTGGCCAGGGAAAACCTCACTGAAAAGGTGACATCTGAGTAAAGACCTAAGGCAAGTTACTTATCTGAGGAAAGGGCATTTCAGAAGAAGGAACAGGTGCAAATGCTCTGAACAAGACTGAGGTTTTGTATTTAAGAACAGCAAGGAAGCTAATATTTCTGAAGTGAAGAGAGCGTGGAGGTGTTCCAGTGTGCAAATGAAGAAAGTGAGAGGTCGTGATTGGTATCAGATGTTGCTGATGGATCAATTATATTGAGAACTGAGGACTGATCATTGGATTATGATCTTGACAGTGCAATTCACTAGAGGGTCAGAAGTCTCATTTGAGTGGGCTTGAGTCAGAATTGGGAGGAGAGGAACTAGGGAACTACAAATAAAGACAGCTCTTCCAAGGACTTTTGCTGATGGTGGATTGAAACAGGTATGGAGACAAGGGAGGGATTATGCTTTTAAGAAGAGTAATTGCAACATATTTTTATGCTGGTGGGAAAAGTTGATTATAGGCGGAGGAACAATTATAGCGGCAAATCTTGACTTAAGAGAATGAAATCCAGTGCATAAATAGAAGGACTGATCTTAGCAACTAGAACAGTTCATCCATTGAAACAGGAAGGAAAGGTAAGAGTGCAAGTACATACAAGTAAGTAGGATAGGGCAGATTGAATGGTGATAGCATACTGAAAGTTCTTTTCTGCCATGTAAACAAAGTTTATTTCCAGTGTTTGAATAAAATCTACCATATCACTGTCATATGTTTATTTATTTACTCTCTCTAGAGTAAGTTTGGCCAGCTTGTGATTCGTGTATATATATATATATATTTTTTCCCTTTTTTTGAGCAAAAACCTGTCTCCTGTTTTGCTTTCTAAACCCTCACAAGAATGACAGTTCCAATCCTCCTCCATGAGTCTTTCAAGTACTGGAGGGTTGACCTGATTTCTCACTGCTGACTTCATTCATCCTCTACCACACCTTACCCTCAGTGTTTCTGTTGGCATTTGGTGTAAGCCCCCTCTCACATCTGATCACTCTCCTGAGAGGAGCCAGGTTTCTCTCATTAATTACTCATTGACCTATATAGTCTTTTTTCTCCTATGCTTTTTTTCTCACATATTCAGTGTTTCTAACAAATATTTATACCCAACTGGCATGCCGACAAGGTTTTTATCTAATGTGTTTATCCTACAGACAAAGCATAGCTATTAAAAGAATCTCCTCCAATCCCACCTTTATCCACTAGTTAGTCCCTTGTGATAGGATTGTCAATTTTCCGTTTTCACGTGACTCCAGGTAAATCAATATCTAATCCAGATGTAGCCAGATTAAGTGGTATGGGGCAAAGAAAAAAGGATATATTACAAACGATTTAAGCCTGGATGACTGGAAGAATGGTGTATCCCTGAAAATGAGTTAATGGGGCAGGCGGTTTTCAGATCAAGATGACACATCTGTCGTTGAATACTTTGGATTATAGATGCCTGGAGAGAGGCTGAGCTAAAGATGAATATTTCAAAGACATCTGCATAGGAGTGATATTTGAAAAGATGAGAGTAGATTCATTTTTCAAGAGGTGATAAGTAAAAGTCTAGAACCCAGAGGCCAAGAATAATGTGTCTATATTGGAAATGTCTCTGGCATGTGAGCGTGTGATCTTCTGAGAATTAGAAGTTAGTCCTAACACATTACCATGTACATGAAAAATTGATGTAAGACAACCACACTGGTTTGAATCACAAGTATAAAGAAGAGTCCTGATTTTCCTGTTATCACTTCCCTAAACCCAAGAATGCTGCTGTGCCTGAGGTGACCTTAATCCCACTAATATCCCCATTAGCACTACTACTACCTTTACCATAACAACAGAGTATTAGTGGCAATAGTGATCACCTGGAGGCAGTGACTGAGTGTGAGCTTCAATAACCAGGCTTAGGAGAACAGCCAGGTGAGTTCTGTAGCATGAAGCCTTTGGAGATGTGGAGAGGTTGAATGGTGACTAGAGGTGGTAAAGGCTGAGGTCTTCAGCGGCCGGTTGGAGCTGAGAAAGTGGAAAATGGGAAGAACAGAGGCACATAAAGGAAACAGAAAATATGACTTTTAAGGCCTATCTTTTCTAAAATTCTGAATGAGCAGTGGTTAAAAACCAAGTTTCTATAATCATATCCATCCTACAGTGAATAGGAGTGTCTTACCAATTCTTTGCTTTTTACTTTTGTCCTACTTGACCATTTTAGACTTTGATCAAAGGAAACAAAAGACTGGAAACCACTCAAGTGTACATTACTTGGGACCTAATTGAATAAACTCTGCAGTTGTAAATGGAATAAGAAATAGCTCTCTGTATTTAGCTATGAAATGATTTGTAGGATAAATTGTTAAGTAGAAAAGGCAAGGCACAGGAAAGTGTGACAGTATGCTAACATTTATCTAACAGGATGGCAAGAGGGAGTAGGAAAGCTTCCCTTCATAAATATATCCTGGGCAATAAGTGGAGAAGGAATAACAAATAAACACCATTTTGCTATCTTTAATGAAATAAAGAACTTAGACAATCACAAGTGACAAACCATAAAAAACTACTAAAGCCTATGTATTCCAACATCACGTGTGAAGTATTTATTCCCAAAACATCAAACCACTCAAGCCTCTAGATCTTATTATGAGTTTACAGGAACTACAGGAGACAGAAGAACATGTTAAATCACACAGAGAGATGCTGTTCAAGAAAATAAAAAAACTGTATAGGACATATAACCTATTTCTTCAACATAGAGTGTAAGGAATTTTTTAGAAATGAGATACATTGGTACAAAATGTAGGTCTTATTTTGATCCCAATCCAAACAAAATAGCTATGGAACACATTTATGAATAATTGGCAAAATTTTAAGACTAAATAGTGATAGTATTAAGGAATTGCTATATTTAATGTGGAATAATACTGTGGTTATTTTTTTTTAAAAATTCCTTTCAATATATGCTGAAATATTTATGGATTAAATGCTGTGATTCTCGGATTTGCTTCAAAAAATCAGTGCCATGTTGGGGTGAAGATTAGAGCATAGCTAAAACCATGGTCGGCCATGGGTGGTCAAAGCTGGGTATCAGGTGAGTGAGAGTTTGCTCTAAGTTATTCTCCCTACTATGGTGTATGTTTTATTTTTCTCTAGTTTAAAAAGAAAATAAAGAGGGGAGGGTAATTATTGTCTCCCTAAATGTTTGCCACGGATTTTGTCGTCTCTGTCTCCCCTTTCTCCTCTATTCTCAGGGCAGGAATTGGGCATGTTTACAAAGTAGGGTGGAGCTGTTGTGAAAGACACTTCCAATCACCTTTCAGCCACTTAGCAGGTAGAATGAAGTCAGAGGACTCCAAGCTTCAAATGCTGTCTGCTTCATTCCCTCACTCCATAAGCCTTGTCAACACACATTTCCAGTTACATGCATTTCCAGTTACAATTGAATTTAGGGACTGTCTCCAAATAAAATTTCCATAAACTTCCAAACTAAATAGCTCCAGACTTGAGCCTTGTATCTATTAGCTGTTTATGACCCCTCCCCCCACAAAAAAAGTTGAGTTTTTATTTGCTTTCTTTTCTGATTTTCACTGTGACTTCTCCAGTTGCTAAGAAAGAGAATGGATTTAACACAAAGATAACTTTGACTGTAACCCATGCTGGAATCATCATTCAAAAGAATAGCTTTAATTTTTCCTATAGATTTCCATAATCATTTCCAAAGAAATTGGTGGCCCCTAATTCAACTTTATCGTATTTTGGATAATATCTGTGGCCTGGAAATCAGTTTTACAGCTCAGAATGTTATCTGGACCCCTGATGAGCAGCATGGTCTAAGAAAATGGCAGCTACAAACAACTGGTCCCCCTGCAGCATGCTGAGCACTATTTTTTGGAAGCAGAGCTGGAGCAAAGGAGGCAGTTGCACCACTGGGATAAGTTCCAGAGTGGCACTTTCTCAATAGAACATATAGAGGTACTATGCTCTAAATGTTGCCAAGACAGCATTTGAGAGGAAGCAACGTATACGCAACAAAAGTTTACTTCTACATAGAGAAGGATAAAAGCCATCCTCTCTTCTCATTTCCTCCACCCACCAACAATAGCCTGCCTTAAATCACCTGTACTTCCAGCCCCCCAAGAATCTTCACCTCCTACCCCCCCAAAAAAACTAGAGTTTCCATGTCATCACAGTATGCCCACACACAGTTGATTTGGTACAGAAAAATGATCTGTCTCAGTTTGGCCCCATCTTCGTACCCTTTCCTTCAGCCACAGTGATTGAACCAGGCTCCCCCAACACTTTCCACAGGAGTTTTCGTTACTAGAACTGAGAAAATGAGGACTTTGTCCTGGCTGAGGCTGTAAGGTATAAAACTTGTTTGCCATATTGTCTTCAATGTGGGAAAAACCATTCTGTAGTTAAAGAAGAATAAAACTAAACCAAGTACAGAGAGAAACAGAGATCAAAATTATGGAGAGAGAATCCTAATAGCATTCCAGTCCCTGGTTCCAGTTGGTGTGCTGAGCCCAGCCACACTCTTGTCCCTAGGTTCTGTTAGATTCAGTAAATATCCTTATAATCAATTCCTCCTTTTGATTCAAATTAGGTTTCTGTCCCTAGCAGTTGAGCCCTAACATACAGCAGATGTCACAGCTGATTGCACATATTTGCAGACAGAAGAGAAGCTGAGGCCAGAATTCAGTCCACCTTGCTTAGAGGCATTCACAAATGTAGTGTGAAAACTACTCAGGAGTCTCCTTTGATTAAATCTAGCCTGGTCACATTTGTTATGGCAATTAAAGAATACACAGCCTTAAAGTCTTTTCAGGACTTGTGTTTCTTCTTAAAGAAAATAAATCAGAAGTGTTCATTAAAAGATTGATATAAAAATTTAATAATTCTGAGGTTAACCTAAAACTTAGCCTAATCTTCCATGGGAACATTTGTGTATGTGTGTGTGGGTTTTAAATTCCACAAATATTACTAAAATGAGCAGTCGGCAGAAAGATGTTTTAAAATATTTTGTTTCAGCATGTAAAATCTCGTTTTATTACAGAATTCTTTTGTTAAAGGCACAGCTATGCTGGGTTGCTGCCAGAGTGATGAGATTTTGAAAGCTCAGTTAATTTTAAAAGATTTGCAAATGCTGGGCTTCAGAACTACTGATGGTGGAATGTACTTCACACTTTTTTTTTTCCTAAGATTTTACTTATTTGAGAGAGAGAGCACAGGAGCAGAGAGAGGGAGAGGGAGAAGCAGACCCCCGCTGAGCAGGGATCATGACCTGAGCCAAAGGCCAATACTTAAACTGACTGAGTCACAGGTACCCCTTATTTTTGTTAAAGAGTTTTTATTTATTTATTTTGAGAGAGAGAGCAAAAGGGAAGGGAGAGAGTGGGACAAGCAGTCTCCACACCAAGCGCTGAGCCCCATGACCCTGAGATCAAGACCTGAGCCAAAATCAGGAGTCAGCTGCTTAACCCACAGAGCCACCCACGTGCCCCTTTAGTATAGTGCTTAAACTCACATCTCATCTTGCGAACACTTACGTTGCATTTGCAGTTGAGTTTGCACATGTGTGTGTACGTGTGTGTGCATGTGTGTATACTCAGTTGTCTATATTCATATGTGTGTTTGCAATATGTTTATTTTTAAAGAGAACAGAGTTGGGGGAGAGAAGAGGGAGGACTTGTAAAATAATTCAGAATTTCCTTTGGCTTTTGTATTCTTCAGTGTAAATATGGAATGAGTACAAAAGATATCTTGAACACACTGTAGGAAAGGTGATATGGGTGTATTTCCAGTTACATACCAGCATGGTAAAATGGAGGTCCTCATTGTCAAGATCTATCCTTTCTAATGATTAAGACTCCAAATGAAAACATACACCCATAAGAAGAAAGTCTTGACATTTCAGTTATCTTTACCTTACAACATTATAGAGTGCTTTTATGTGGATATTTATCATTTATAGTAGAAAATGCAATGATTAAGATTACAAAATAGTTTCCATTGTATCATAATCCCTTTGTGTTTAGTTGACTCATCTCTGTGAAAAAAAAATTCCATTCGTTATAAATGTTTACTGGTTTCTTTCCAATGATACATTTTTTGATGGTTAGAAAGCTGAGGAAAGGGGGATCCCTGGGTGGCTCAGCGGTTTAGTGCCTGCCTTTGGCCCAGGGCACGATCCTGGAGTCCCAGGATCGAGTCCTGCCTCAGGCTCCCGACATGGAGCCTGCTTCTCCCTCTGCCTGTGTCTCTGCCTCTCTCTCTCTCTCTCTCTCTCTCTCTCTGTCTATCATGAATGAATGAATGAATGAATGAATAAATAAATCTTAAAAAAAAAGAAAGCTGAGGAAAACATGCCTAGTATAAAATGATGAAATAGAAATATGGATACAGTCTTGAAATTTGTTAAATACACATACTCAAATTCATTTAATTTTATGTCTTTAGATTTGAAGAACTAGGTGAATACTATGTGCTTTAAAAATTCACCATGAGCTCTTTAAATGTACCAACTGCTGCATTTCTAATTGCCAAACCTATCCCACTAAGGGATAATTTAAGGGACCTTTTAAATTAAATTTTTTGAAGTATGGTTTCTTTATTACCAATAAGTAGTTTTATCTACCCTCTTTTCCCGCAACCCTTTCCATATCAGTCTATTGCTCTAATGGCCTTTCTCATAGTTTTTAGTTTAGTCTTTACAAGTAGACATTTTTCAGTCTTCCTTTAGGAGACTTTTTGGCTCTTTCATTACTGAACTTGACATAAGCCTTATTCTTTCATAAGCATTTTTGCAAAGGAGTTTGGGTAATGGTAGTTAAGTAGGAATTGTTAGGTTTCAGTGTCCATTAAGGAATGGTCAGGAGAGAGAAATAGATGAATGTTTTGGTTAAAGCCTTCATAAAATGAATTATCTTTATTCCCACCTTGACCTGGACTTTGAGTAACTAATGAAAATGATTGCCTTATGAGGCTTTGACAGGTATTTGTAACCTCTTCTAAGTTATATCACATACATATATTTTAATTGTCAAAAAATAAGAACTGTATCTTACTACTGGCTTTCAAATCAGTAACATCGAAGATTTTCCTTTTTTTTTCTTTTTAATGGACACGCAACTAATAGAGTTCAAAGTGTGTTTCACTCTATTATAAGACAATAGGCAGATAAGAAAACAACCCTGCAAGTTTCTAAATACCCAGTGTGTAATGTTATTACCAAATATCAAAACTTACATTAGGTATTTAAATCTGAAAATTCATTTATGGGTTAGGTAAAATTACTATAGTATTTGTAAATTCTAATCTTATCTTGGGTACTTGGGTTTTTCATTCCCCAACTAGTGTGCTAAATTTGCAGCTTTAGTGTATTACCTTAGCTTTTTCTTAATAAATGAAATAGGATGTTGGTTTTTAGGTTTCTCTTCTTGTCAATAAAGACCGAAGTTAGTTACACCTAGGGGCAGCTATTGAATGTTTATAAGGTACAAGAGGAAGGTCTAAGAAAGTGATGAACTCCATATTGTAACTCCTGTACTCCTCAATTGTGATCATTCTAGACAAATTACATTCTGGAAAGGGGAGGATAGATATTACTATGAAGCGCTCATAGGATTTAAGATTTGAAATATAGTTACCATAGAACAGTGGTTCTTAAGCCTTTTAGGGTAATGGTTTCTTTTTAGAATACGATGAACGCTTTGAACCATCTCTCTAGAAAAAAAAATGTATAAAAGTTTTCATAGGTTTCAGTATATTCCTAGACCCTTTTGGATATCCAAGAACCCTATGTTAAATATCTTTATTATATGGCCAATAAGCACACAAAACTGGTGATATTTTTACCTAAAATATGATATACATAAGTACGAGATCAGTAATTGTATTGTCTTTTCACTCCCTGTCATGTGCTGATGGTATACTTAGTTTTTGCTCACCAGGACCTATCTTTAGATGCCCCTCAGGTAGCTACAAATTGTCGTTATTTTTTTTTCTGTTTAACACAGCCATTAATATGATACCATATTCTTTAAAATGATTTTAGAGATGCCATCCAAGAGTGCTGATCGGCTACACCAGAGCTGCTCAGAGAATGGACAAAGAGAAAGGAGTTCATTATAGGTTAAGACTGAGTATAGGGTGGGTGAAATGGGTGAAGGTGGTCAAAAGGTACAAACTTCCAGTTAAGAAATAAATATGTTGGGATCCCTGGGTGGCGCAGCGGTTTGGCGCCTGCCTTTGGCCCAGGGCGCGATCCTGGAGACCCAGGATCAAATCCCGCGTGGGGCTCCCAGTGCATGGAGCCTGCTTCTCCCTCTGCCTGTGTCTCTGCCTCTCTCTCTCTCTGTGTGCGACTATCATAAATAAATAAAAATTAAAAAAAAAAAGAAATAAATATGTCCTGGAGATGTAACATACAATATAGCATATTGTATATTTGAAAATCACTAGGAGCATAGATCTTCAAAATCCTCATCACAAGGAAAAAAATGTGGGACTGTGTAGTGATGATAGATGTTATATTGTGATCATTTCACAACATATACATATATTGAATCATTATGTTGTACACATGAAATTAATATAATGCTGTATGTCAGGTATAGCTAAAAATAAATAAATAAATAAAGACTGGCTATAAAGAGGGAAAAGATTCTAACTCCCAAATACTCCACTTTGTGAATATTCAAAGATCCCAAGCTAGACAAAAATCAAAAAAAGGCCACCCAGGGTATCTGTGAGGCAACAGAGTTTCAAAGGAGGCATTTTTATGTTTGTGTTGGTGGGGCAACATGTGGGGGCTAGCAGTGAAGATGGCTGGCAGGTAAGGGACCACAGGGTGTGGTTTAACACTGCTGTCTACACCGTCCCCACCCCATCCCAGCCACCATCTCCCTATCTCTGGCAACACTGGAGGGAGAATCCAACCCTCCAGACTTAGAGGAGAATCCTACAGCAAGCTGACCCTTTGCTGGATATCGTGTCCCAAAAACATTCCCTGCCCTGCTCTTCTCTTTGCCTGGGACCAACCTCAAGCTCTCCCATACCTGGATGCTTTTACCCAATTCTGGTGCTTCTTCTAGCTTTCTGGCTATAGCTTGGTCAGCAGCCTTACAAGATTCATAAATACATACCTCAACTTAGGATGACCCATTGTTCTGAAGACATTTTTACTTTTTTTTTAGTCCATAGTAGGCAATTATTTGGCTGCAGTTGTCACAGCAGGACTGTGTGTGTGTGTGTGTGTGTGTGTGTGTGTGTGTGTGTGTGTGTGTTTAAGGCAAAAACTAATTTATATCACTGTTCAGAGATTACTTCAGCAGGAGGTCCCAAGGGAGGGACAGGTCAAGGGACATGCTAACCTGGTACATTTGAGGAGTAGAACAAAGACTAAAGAGCCTTTGTGGGACTTCTAATCTAGTGAGGGAGAGAGACATTTACCACACATAACTCTGTATCTTTGCTGACAATTGTAATATGATAGAACAGTACAAGTTGCTACCAGACCATAAAACAGGTGATTCTAAAGCAATCAGGCCTGGGGAATTAGTGAAGTTGCCTTCAGGGATGCCTACCAATGGAAACATTTACCATGAACCTTAAAGAGTAAATAGATTAGCCAGTACTTTGCACACCTTGTTCTATGAAAGCATTTTGTTTTCTTCCCTACTAGATTCCCCTGGGTACCTTCTACCCGGTACCTTCTAGGTGGTCAATAAAAACTTCTTGAATAGAGGAATGACTAGGGGTTCCCAATGTGTTTGCCCTGTCATCCCTCTCCTTACCTACCCCGTGGTTCCTGCTTTCTCCATTCCCGTACCAGTTGGTATGTTCTTTTCAAAACTAAAAATACTCTTTTTTTTTTTTTCAATCTTGTATGGTTCAGTTGTTAGAAACATTTAAAGTTCCCCTAAGTGCAGATGGTTGTAGAAGCAGTAATAATGAAAACTCCAGATCTTTCCTGCCCCAAAGCCCTGTGGAACGATGGATTCCTTTGTAAATTTTTAAGAAGTAAACACTAGTGTGGTGTTCTCCATGCAGATAATAATGAAATGTTGCACACTTGATGTACATCTGCTTCAGGTATGTATTTTAGAGACCTCAGAATAACTTTAAAACCGTAAAATTAAGCCAGCAAGGGGTTTTTCCACCTTCTTTAATGTCATTAGGCTTTAGTGTTTAATTTCTTTCGACTTGCTACTATGTATGGCATTCTAAACAGTGTAACCCTAACAGAATCCCAGTCAGATTGATCATCATCAAGCGTATTTCGCAGACAATCCAAGGGAATCTAGCCCAAGGACAATAGTTAGGTAATTCCTTAAAATGTGAGATCACCCCCACCCCCATCATTTTGTTTTCTTCACTACTAGATTCCCCTGGGTACCTTCCAGGTGGTCAATAAAAACTTCTTGAATAGAGGGGCAGCGGTTTAGCGCCTGCCTGCCTTTCAGCCCAGGACCTGACTGACCCTGGAGCCTCGGGATCGAGTCCCACCTCGGGCTCCCTGCATGGAGCCTGCTTCTCCCTCTCCCTCTGCCTGTGTCTCTGCCCCTTTTTCTCACTGTGTCTCTCATGAATGAATAAATAGAATCTTTTTAAAAAAGAAAGAAAGAAATACTACTTCCAGACAGTAGGGAAACTTGTTTAAAAAAAAAAAAAAAAAAAAAAACCTTCTTGAATAGAGGAAGGACTAGGGGTTCCCAGTGTGTTCGGCTCTCGCCCCTCTCCTTCCCTCTCCTTCCCTCCCGCGTGGCTCCTGCTGTCTCCATTCCCATACCAGTTGGTTTGTGCTTTTCAGAGCTAAAAATACACGGTGGTAAAGTGCCCGGTGCGGGCCGCCCGCTCCTCCGGGCCTCCGCTCTAGCCCCCGCGCAGCCACCCTGCAGCCCAGTTGCGCGCAACAGGTCGCAGGTGCTCCACGCAGAAGACGCCGTGAACAAAGCCTCTCTTGAAAATACCTAAGGCGCTTAAAAGCGCTGCAGCCCATTTCTCTTGGCGGATTCTTTAAAGCTACTTAGTACACTCGAAACCCAAGCCGAAAAGCACATTTAGGCCTCGCGGGAAGCGCGCTTTCTTCTCCCAGCAGCGGAGCAGCGGCGGCCTGTGCGTGGGCTCGTGCAGCGGCCCGGGCGGACGCTCCTCCTGCGGACGCTCCTCCTGCGGACGCTCCTCCCGCGGACCGCTGCCGCCTGCCCTGCCCGGCCCGGCCCGGCCTGGAGCCCGCGAAACCAGGTGCAGGCTCCGGCCACCCCCAGATCACCTCAGCGAGGGGGCTAGGGCCCGGGGACCGCTGCGGTGGACACGGGTCATCTCAGCGAGGGGGTCAGGGCCCCGGGGACTGCTGCCTTAGAATCTCAGCCTGCCTGTGGGGAGTGAACCCAGGAGTTCTACTGGGGCAGCAAGCTTTTTTCCCAACCTTACATGCCGCCTGTGGGTTCGTGTTCCAGATGTCCTGCTCCTAAACTGGTTACAGTCAAAAGAAGGGCCTTACCTGGAAATGGAAGCAACTATACCTAAATTAATACATGAAAAAATAAATAAAAATAAATTAATATGTGGGTTCCTAATCTGTCAGTGCCCCAGAAAAGAAGATGGTGCTACTGCTAAACTGGAAAAAAACAAAGGCAGGGTTATAGCACAGGAGGATGAATACCCAAAGAAGTGCCCAACACTTTCAGGTTTTCCTTCCTACTGATTAGTTTTGGTGAAGTCTTTGCCTTGACTGTTTATCACATCATTATTTTTTAAAATTCCTACTGCCTACTTAGAAACCATGTGGGTTTTAATTTTTGCAATCCGCCTGTTTCTCTTTTACTAAGCTGAGCCACCTGTTTAAACTCTTCTTGTCTGGTGGATTGGGGGAAAGAACCGTAGGCTATGTGTAAGAGGTTTCATTTTTTTTTTCCACAGTGAAGTAAGACATTGTTCTTATTCTTCATGGCATTCAGAATTCTGCACAATTGCCTCTTTTGCCCTTTTGCATTTAAAAGTGAGGTAATTAGATTTCCCAAGGTTCAATGGTCAAGAGCCTTCTCATCCTGGGAAGTTGCTTCCCCACCCCACCCCACCCCCCCAAGTGGAGTTGTCTCAGTAATCCAGTTATTGCTGTATTGTTGCTGTAAAGGCACTACTTATTCAGAGGGCAAGCATAGCATGAAAATTCATGTTTATATGTCCTCTTTTACTGCTGAGTTACTTTTTTCCTGCATTGAAAACAATTACTATTTTCCTCAGTTTTGAAGATTTCTAAACATTTTCATTAAAAATCTTTTCCTACCTTTTAGGAACTCATTTCAAATATGCCTAAATCTTTCATATAGGAGTTCCTGCTTATTTTATGTTGTTTTTCAGATAATCTGATAGCTCTGTTATTATTGCAGAATAAATGGACAGAGAATTTGTGACATGTTGGTACCAAATAAATGGGTTTCATCGCCACTGAATGTGTCTTAGTTTATCTCTGACAGTGAAATCTTAGGCCCACTCTGCTAGTCTTTTGTCTCATTTTCTCAAACAAATAATATTGTCACTTTTGCAGCAAGGCATACATATATCTTAAAAGTTTGGTTATTGATTTTTTAGTCAAAACTGAAAAAGAACACAGACTACAGACACTCAGTTTTACAGAGCCAGCCAAAACGGTGTTGCTTTTCTAGCCTAATGGCGAAAGCAACCTTAGAGGTAGTTGACTGATAATTCATTTAAATGATCTAGTCTGCACCCTATGGGGAAAGAGGAGGACATGGTGAACGGATTAGGGGAAAGCTTCCAAGAGTCTTTTTGCCAAAGATGTTAAGGCATTCAGGTGCCAAGAGGTTTCTTTCTAAACAGGTTGGTTTAACATTCCAGACAGTCTGTGTTTCATAGTCATCTATCCTACACATCTTCTCATGAGGTTCTTCTGTGGTCTCATGGGAGAAATTCAACTGAATTCCCCCACCACTCAACAGTCCCAGACCACATGTGGTTTTGAATGTGATGCTAGCAGAGTGATGAGTTGTGTGGGCCCTGGATACACCATAGAGAGGTCACACATATACATACACACACTTACCTCATTAGGTTGTCTCACAAACCTTAGAGATAGATGGTAATGAGAAAGGCCCTACTTTAAATTGAAAGCCCTTCTCAGTTTCTATAGAACACAATCCTCAATAGAGAGAATTTGGCAAATTTATCTAAAAAGCCCTCACCTTTTCAAAGTTTGATAACAGAAAAGAAAATCCCTCAGTAGTTCATGGATACCACGGTAGTTTCATCAAATGGGACAACAGATCACTATTTGTACTTTTTTTTTTGTCCCCAAGCTTCCATTTCAGTCCTCTAACCTGATATGTATTGCTACATTATCAGTAAATTTTCAGGGCTATTTCTCAGTGACAGTGCAGTTTTCCCCATGACAACCCAGCAAAAAAGTTCCTGTCCACATGTAACAAATGTTGATGCCTGAGGAAGCAACCCTCAAAATAACACAGGCATACTTGTATTCTTGATAACATTTCTAATTTATATTACTTCGAAGGAAAGAACTAGGTTCAAAGTAGTGCCCCAGACTGAAATATTGCTTCAGATAACATACATCATAGCGTTAAACAATGTTTGTTACTGATGTTACCATCCCAGAAACTTAAGTATAACTGACAAAAGTGTAGGCTATATGAAGCATAAGTAAAAATATTATAGGATATGGACCAAATATGAAAAACATGCACATACTGTGCACTTTTTGGAAACTCGTTTATAGTTTAAGGAACTATTTGGTTCTATTCTACAAATATGCATTGACCATTGGCATCTCCAGAGCACAAGTGTGTGCTGTGGTTGCTGCCCTTTGGCCATATTAGACAGACTGGTCCTTCCCCAGTCTCTTTTTTCTGCCTTCCCCTCTCTTCTCTACTCTGGAATAGGAGAGAGCCAAAGAAAAAAAGGATATGCAGTAGGCAAAAGCAATATTGTGCCCTGATTAAATTGTTTGGTATGGTTAATACCTCCCAGAGTGTGTGCTGAAGATCCTCGAAAAATAGCCACCTATTTTTAGGTGTTCTGCCAAAACCAGGGCAATAGGAAGAGGTCTGTGGGAACCCCAGGGTTGAAGACAATTAAGCAGATTACCATTGCCAGCCTTCGCAAAAATCTTTAAAACTCTACTGTGCAGTGTGGGCAGCAGAGTCTGTGCACTGTTACCTAAAATTTATTTGATCATGAAATACTTCTTCCTCTGAAAAGATATTAATATGTCAAGGGCGATGCTGGCATGGGCCCTGAGAGCAAGCAGGAAAGCTGCACTTTTCTTGGGAAGTATAAGTGACCCCAGAGCAAATAGAAACCAGCCATGAAATGAACCTCCTAAGAATACTTCCATTATCAGGCCTACCTTTTTATTTGGGTTAGGAGAGAAGATCCAGTAATCCAATTAATGATTTTTCCTTTTGGGATTTCTAAGAAGCCCTTTCATGAGGAAAAAATAAAAACAAAGGAACCTTTAGGAATTATTCTCTGTCAGCTGCTTACGCATCAGCTGCTTGTGAATTGGGGTTAGAGCTTTAGAGAGGACTGTCATGGACTAGGCTTCACTGTCAGTAGGGCCTGCATGACTTCTGAAAACTATCATTGTTCTTTTTAGTGACATTTTGATGACAGAACCACTCTTCTCTCTTTTTTTAATTCCCCATCCTGGCTCCTTAGGCTAAATCAATACCATTTCTGGTCTCTCCCTCCCCACCTTGCTGTTTCTTTGCTCACTTTATCCCTCCTGCCCAGCATGCCTTCTTCTGTCCTGTATACATACCAAAATTCTGTCCTTCCCACTGTGGTTCATGAAGCAGTAATTTCTCTCTTGCTCTCCATACCAAAGCACTTTCCTGTTAGCCGTGCTTTGCAGTACCTCTAACACCATGTCACACGTGGCTGTCAGTTGATATCCACTCCCCCCCCACACACTGGCTGGGGAACACCAGACGACAGATAACCCTGTCTTGAACATCTCTGGATCCTCTCCCTAGCCTCCTCCAGCAGTTGTACAGAGTAGCTATAAAGTGGATGCTGACTGATGGTTAGTGATTTGTAGCGTCCTACTTCCTCTCACCTCCTGGTTGCGCATTGCTAAAGCAAATATGATAGGAAAATAGAAGTGGAACAAAGTATTGCCTAATGGACCGGTTCTTCATGGCATCACTTAAAAATAATATGAAACAGGAAAACATTTATTGAGGCAAGTGTTGAATTCAGACAGTCCTGCTGCTGCTCCGAAAGTGGAAACGACTATTGTCCTTCTTCTGTGCAGAGGAAGACACCTCCATATGAGGTGCTTGAAAGCATCAGTATTCAGTGTTCTCCTGGTCATTGTCTCTCAAAGATTCTAAGGGCCATCTCTGTCTAACTCAAACATTTCTCAGTGCTCTCGTCAAAACCCTGTCCAAGTTTCCTATACCTCACAATTTTGTAGTTCTCCAAATTAGGTGGAATTGTTCATTAAGGGTCAGGCCAGCACTAAATATAGTAGGGCAATTACTCTTGAATGTTAACATATGCTAGAGGCTCTAAGTTACAAATGTCTAGCTTTCAAGTGGCTGTTACTGCTCTGACCGCATCTCACCACCAGTGCCCCCTCTGGCACTGCCCTGAAAGCTACCACAGAAAGGCAAAAATTAATGTATAGCTTCGGAAAATCTGTAGACAAAAGATGTGAAGGAAAGAAAGTTGATGCGCAAAGAGGAATTACGCAAGGTTGCTGACCCTAAGGACAGCCTTCAGGGCCTCAGTGACCTGTCACTCCCCACTACCTACGTTTCTCTATCCTGCCTTATTAGGCCACCTGAGATTCCAGGAACTAGAGGTGTATAACCATTTCTTCTCCCAGTTTGATTACTGTGTATTGAGAGAGGAAGCCCATAAGACTGTTGGTCACTTTCTCAGATGTACCAGCACTATGAGCTACCCACCATCTGGCCATGTGAACCAAATTCCAAGAATTTGGAAAGGGTCCAGGCAGCCTTGCAGTCACCTCCCCTTTCCTCAACCTAACCTCCCCACACCCCCCACCATCACCTTACACATGCTTATCTGACCACTCCATTTGCCATGCTCCCATCAGATTTTGCACACTATTAGTGGGACCACTGCATTGTACAAAATTGGTGGTGGGGGGGGCAGTGTTCACAAAGCAATTAATTAGCACAGTCATTAGTAATTATCTAGCATGTGTGGTAGATACTAAGTAAATGTTTCTAGGCATTGTGTGCTAGGTCTGGTATTCTCTGAGATAAGTCTCAGTTATGAAGGGCATTGGCCCAGGGCTGGTGACTACTCCACTTAGCCTGGGGAAGGATCCACATAAGGGAAACATTCCCTATACTATCTCAGAGGAAGAGCTAAAAGTCCACCAGCCAGCAGGAAAAAACTCAGTCCTTTTTGCCTCTTCAGTGATTCTTCTTCAAACTTCTCAGCCTTGCAACCATTGCTTCAAATTCTTGCAGATAACAGGGGCGCCTGGGTGACTCAGTGGGTTAAGCATCTGCCTTCAGCTCACGTCATGATCCCTGATCTCGATGGAGCCCCAGGCGTCGGGCTCCCTGCTCAGCGGGGAGTCTGCTTCTCCCTCTGCCTCTCCCCCACTTGTGTGGGCTCTCTCTCTCTCTCTCTCTCTCTCTAATAACTAGATAAAATATCTTTTTAAAAAAATTCTTGGAGATGACAGAAGTGCTGCTCAGATGGAGGAAAGGAGAGGGTTGAGGCTTGGTCCCTTTACCTCCCTTCGTGGAGGTCCTCATGCTCCCTTTGGAACAGAGTGGAACCATTGGATAGCCAGCTTACCGTGCTGGGCATTTCATGTGCTTTTACTATGCTTATTAATTATTACATCCTGTTTTCAAAATAACTCTTTTTACACCAGAATACATGATAAAGTCGTTTTCACAAATCCCTGAAAGTTTTGTTCTTTCCTTCCCCAAGTTGGTAACCACTCTTTTTGGAAAAGCATTAACATGCGTAACTACTGTAGTCAACTTCAGCGCTCATTAATGAAGCCCAGAACTAATAGCTACATTGTCGTAATTTGACAAAGCCATCTAAATCTATGCATGTTTTTTGAAAGCTCCCTAAACATGCTGCTAAATCCCCTAAAAAGCTACTAAACTGCTTTGGCAGCCATTAGCCCAGCATAAGCAGAGGAACTCTTTTCAGTAAGTGAACAAACAGAGAAAATATGCTGAATGGCCGGACAAATGTGTTTCAGCTGGCCCTTTCATTTACCGATATAAAGGTGCAGTCAGTATCAATCACTGTTTTCCCTGTTGCCCTGAAAATCACAATATCTCTTTTCATCCCACAAGCTCTTTTCACCACAGTAATGTGTCTTTAGAATGACACTGGCATCAGCCTGCTTCCGCTGTCTGAAGTCCAGAGAGCTTAAAAACACATTTCAGGATTCAAGACTTGAACCTTCCTCCCCTTCCGTTTTCCTACCGCCCACTCTGTCTCCCCACCCCACCCCCCCACGGCCACTGCACCCCCTCCCCAGATTCTTCTCAGCTCTTCCAGCTTTCCTCACTGAGTAAACAAAATTCACTTCTCTGTTCTAATGCAGCTCTCCAAAGTAAACGGAGAAAACCTCTATCTGCTATTCCCAAGATTTAAGAACTCATTCAAGAGATGCACCTAAAGAAATGCTTTTACATGTCGGTAATACATCAAAGGTCGAGAGGAATGTGGAAATCCTCGGCCGGCCGTGACAAGGTGTGCGATGAGCAGGACCTCACTGTATATCAGAGTAGCTCCTTCCTCTGCCCTCACCCCCTTACCACTCAGTTCCTACCTGTCCCCACCGCACAAACACACTCCCCTTCTGTCGTCTCCTATTAGAAGAACGTGCCTGCACATGTGCTCCGCCTTTCCAGTTGTGAGCTTCCTGAGAACAAATGCCATATCTTATATATCTTTCTGCTGCTCCTGATTCTGAATACTTAATACAGTGTTTTGGAATGAAGGTGATTACTTTTTATCCTTTTCTTTTTAAAGACTGTATTCATTTATTCATTAGAGACACAATGAGAGAGAGAAAGAGGCAGAGACACAGGCAGAGGGAGAAGCAGGCTCCATGCAGGGAGCCCGACGTGGGACTCGATCCCAGGACTCCAGGATCAGGCCCTGGACCAAAGGCAGGCGCCAAACCGCTGAGCCACCCAGGGATCCCCACTTTTTATCCTTTTGAAAGCTGAACCGGAATAACAGTGGAGTTGGATGTTAGCAGGGTGCTTATAGTTGTAGAGTAGTTGCCACAGATGAATATTTGAAATATAACATTTCTAAAAAAAGCCAGCATTCGTTGTTTTTTCTCTCCCTTGTTTAGTATGTTTGTTTTTATTTGTTTGTTTTGCCTCAGATTATAGCTGTCTGTAGAGAGGCAGCCCTTCTGGCCCTAGAAGAAGACATTCAAGCCAACTCCATCACGAGAAGACATTTCACTCGAGCCTTGAGCACTGTGACACCCAGAATTTCTAAATCACTCAGACGTTTCTATGAAGAGTATCAAGAAAAGAGCGGGCTACATACACTCTGAGAAAGAATACCTATTCAAGATGCTAAAATGCTTTCTGAAGAAAACTTGTTTCTTTTTTTAAAAATTCTGTCTTGAGAGTGTCCCAAAAAAAAAAATCCTTCAGAAGCAAAAGGTCTGAAATATGTTGACTGGAACTGAGAGGCTTCAGTGTTTAAAGACATTTGAAATCATATGGATACAATGAAAATATCCATGAAAATCTTTGAACATGAGTTTAAATCAGTTTTATCTGGAAATGTGTGCTGAGTTTTAAAAAGCAAACTTTAGCTTTTTCATTTTTGACCTAGTTTATTCATCCCATGAAATGCTTTCCTTACTCCAGAATGTTTCACTGCATTCCTAAATGCACAGCCTGTGAGCATCAGTTTTATACATTTATAAAAAATGCATGTGTATTATTAGTCCTCATAGTGAGAAATATTTATGGATCTTTATTTTTAAAGGCCAGCCAGATTTATATGGCATTGTTTCCAAATATGTATTTATTCTCATTATAATTCACACCTACATTTTTGCTTTGGCCTTCTTAATCTATACTTATGGCAGTAAAAAAAAGAATTAAGAGTTATTTCACGTAATGCTGTTTGCAAATTTAAAAAATTGGAAATATAATCCCAGTCGAGGCCTAGAGCAGTAGACTTGCTTTATTTTGTTTCATAAAATATTATAAATAAATTGTATGTTCATGTTTTCCTTTGCACATGTTTTCAGGTTACCAGTAAACTCTCAGTTCAAAGATAAACCAAATTGTACTCTTAATATTGTCTTATGCTGTATTCAAAATATGTATACTTGTGCTCTTAATTATTTATCTTTAGGATTTCTTGACACTTTAATATTCCATAAATATCTTTGAAAAACTGTCAGAAATTGATTCCCTGACTTCCAGTTAAGAAGGTGGCAGTGGAAAGAATGTGCACTGAGACATGCTCACTGTAGATCTTTGAAAATTTCCAGAAAGACAAGTCAGGCGAGAAATACCTGATTATCACAATAATGGGACTATACAGTTTTGTGGTGGTAGATATTCTGAAGTCACGTCTCAGATATCCTTGGACTATCAAAAAAAGATTTGCAAGGCATTTTTTTCCCAGACTACATTGGTTTATTAGTATATACATAAAACCACTCAGGGGACAGAGAGTATTACCACTACTTAGAGCTCTGCTGTCAAATATAATAGACACTAGTCACATGTGGCTATTTAAGTTTAAATTTTAATGAGTTAAAATTAAATAATATTAAACATTTAGTTCACCAGACATGTTAGCCACATTTCAAGTGATCAGTAGCCACATGTGACAAGTGTCTGGCCATGTGGACAGAATAGGTTGTGGAACGTTTTCTGCTGATTTAGAATATAAGGCTTACATAACGAAATAAATAGGACCTCAAAATTACTTATATGCTTCCCATTTTCCCTTTAGTTATTAGAGGACCATACCTTCTTCCCTCTAAGTGCTAAGGGCACAGAAAATAAGAGAAAAACCTTATCCCCAAACGCGTGGACAGAAAAACATTTAAATTCTCACTGCCAATAAAATAACAACCAGAACAGTAAGCTTGAACTGACACAGGCTTTCAGGCTGGAGGCTGGGTGGTGGGGAGGAAGGGGGCAAACTCAATCAGGAGGAGTTCGGATGTTAATGACCACTCAGACCCTTCAACCCACATGACATAGAAGTTCTAACTGAGCCTCATATGTCATGCCCAGATCATTTAAAAGATCAGCACCTTCGGTGTAAGGCCAAATTAAAAGAATTCCTCCTGCTGACCGGAGAGATCATAAGGAGCCTTTCTTGACTTGGTCTGTGCTGTGGTTTGAAAAGAAAAGAACAAAAAAAAAAAAAAAAAAAATGTTTTAAAAAAAGAAAAGAGCCAGCTCCTCTGAGAATTCTATGAACTTACCTTACCTCTGGGTTTGAATTCACACGACCTTTCTGATACAGAAGCTTGAAACCTGAAAATTAACATGAAAATATGGATCCACACTAGAAATATCCTTGGGATGACTAGCAGTTCCAATAGTTGGAGAAATATAGCCTCACCCAGGCCACAGACGATTCCAACGATTCCAACAGCTAAAACCCTGCTCACAGAGTTCATAATCCCAAAGGATGTGGAGCAGTGGAGCTTCACACTCTGGTGCTAGAGCATAAATTGCAGCTACTTCAGAAAGCAACTAGCATATCTAGTTATGTTGAAGACCCTATAATCTCAGAGTTCTCAGTGTGTATCTCAGAGCAAGTTGTTTTCAATGAGGTAATGTTTAAGAAAATCATAGCACCATTATTTGTAAATAGTAAGAAACTGGAAACAACCTACCCATCAGAGAATGGATTTCTATAGGATACTCATACACATACAATGCAATACTTATGGCAACAAAAAAGTAATTAGAGCTACAGGGAAAACATGAATTTCAAAAACGAACATTTCAGAAGAATACTTATGCCATTTAGAGTTTAGGGCATGCAAGATAATTATGTTGTTTATGGGAACACGTGTAGTAGAAGACTACATGAAGGGAAATGAAAAGCATCAAATACTGGGGAGAATTTTCTCAGGGGAGAAAAGTTGAAATGTCATATCTTAAACGGGGTGGGTGATGCAAATGCAGGTGTTGATTGTAATACAGTCTACATGTTTTTATGCCTAAGTATTTCATAATAACGTTTAGAAGATCAGCCTTAAACTGACAAGTTATGTGCAAAGGGCAAAATGCATCTCTAGCCCTATTCCACATTCTAACCAGCATCATTCCATCCAATTCCTGGACCTCCGATGCAATGCGCAATACCTACCACTGCCTGTGTGTCTGAAAATCAGAAGTACCACTAGTATGGGAAAAAAAAAATGCAAGAAGGCAAAATTAATTAATTGATTGATATCAGGCTTTCGGGACCCAGGAAACGAGAGAAATTTGTTGGTGAGAGTTAGTGGTTAGGTGATACAGGTCTTTTGGCGGGGGTGGGAGAAATTAAATCTGGAGTCAGACATCTGTTTCCATGGCACTGGGATCGTGCAAGGGGCAGGAAGCTAAGAATTTAAAAAGATTTTAGAGCATTACATCTTTAATCTATTACAAACCAATTATTTTTTTATATCTTTAGATAGCTAATTATTACCATCAAAAAGGCAAATGATCTTTCTTTATTTGTAATTTGTGCCCTTTTTATAACAATATCAGTTAAATCTGAGTCATGGAAAGGAACAGGTCAGGTGTCACTAATAACAATGTACCTGCATGAGGACTTCATCTGCATGAGGACTTTACTTCTGATTCCTGAGTCCCATGTGTATGGATTTAAAATACTGTGTGATCCTATTATTTGGGTTTGTTTGTGATTGAATTACACAGTATAGTTCATGGAAAATTTAAGTTCAGCAAGAAGAGAAAATGTCCAGCTTCCCGTCTTAAGAAAACAATTTGCTTTATTGGCATCTGGTCAAATGTTTGTCGTTGATCCAGATTCTCTTCAGGGTTTCAGGATACTCACATTGACGCTTTTTTTTTTTTTTTTCCCAGTGCTCCAAGAGGTTTTAGTTTGAATAGTGAAATTAGTGTTTCTGTCTAACAAAAAAATTTAGAAGAATGACTTCCAACTTTTTACTCCTTTATGACCAAGAAAGTGTATTTATAAGGTTAACTCTGACTTCTGCCCTCCCTTGCTTGAAAAATGTTTAGTTCTATGTTATTTCTAATGTATAAGACAGGTTTTTAAAATAATGTATGGGTTTTCCACTTTGGAAAAATAAGTACTGAATTTATAGAAAAACCAAACTTGAGTGTATGTTTAATTTATCTTAATCAAGAGACGGCTACAGAAAAGTTGCTATAAAGAGAGAATCAAGTTATTTCCCTGGCCTGTTGTTACTTAAATTTCTGAATGTTAGAGTTCGTTTTGTCATGTTTCCCTGAGTCCTTCCGTTAAACCTGAGCACACACCAAAGCACCCTTTGAAATTATATATGGGTTGAATTAGCCGTATTTTTTCAAGTATAGTCCACATAGAAATTCTAATGCTCCAAATTGATTTGCTTTCCTTCCTTCAGTTTTCATTTTAACAGTTGTGTGCATGGTTAGGCTTTTTACCTAATGTCTATGTCAGATATATCCCAGTAGCCTATATCTTTCAGGACTCACTTTTGGGTAAAAGAATTCATTCTAGCAAATCTCGGCAAAAGAGATATTACAAGGTTTTAAATGGGTTACGAAATTACTGGGAAATTTGTAGACTCCTCTTTCAAGACCTTGTGGTAAACATTTCTGGAAAGATGGTTAAGATGATGCACTTAACACACCACACACAACAAAACCAAAGGAAATGAAAAGAAAGAAAAATAGAGTTCATCTATGCTGAAATCAGGGAACAGATAAACCCCAGGTAAAGTATTTCAAAGGTTATGCATCAAGTACAACATATTGTGAACCAACTTAAAAAGCTGGTTGATTCCATGAACTCCAGGAAGTTCAACACATCCTCTGATTCAGAGCACATACTATGTGATAGGATATGCTTGGTTTTAAGACACCATCAATTTTAAGACTATTAACTTAAAAACATCCTTTTGGGGGAAAAAATACTGTGATTTTAATATTAATAATATTACATCCTGATTTCAAAAACCTCAAACTGTGAAAAATATTTGGGATGCCCATGTGGCTCAATCAGTTAAGCATCCAACTTTTGGTTTCAGCTCCGGTCATGATCTCAGGGCCCAGGGACCAAATGCAGGATCGAATGAGGGTTCTCTCTCTCTGTCCCTCTCCCTCTGTCCCTACCCCCATTCACACATGCTCTCTCAAATAAATAAATGTCTTTTTTTTTAAAATGTGAAATATAGTCATACTAAATCAGTCGAATACAGTGAAATGGGAAATGACATGTAATAATGTGTTGATATATTTGTCATAAACCCACAGCAATTTAAATACTAATTGCGCCGACATAATCGTAAACAATAATAAAAATTTTGACAGGTAAAAGGAGCATCAAGGACATGGAGCACAGATTATCTGGGACCAAGAATAATCACAGATTAATATATCCCAGAGGGAAATAGCAACAGGGGAATGATGCCAAAAATCTGGGGGGAAAGGTTGGCAGTGGGGAAAAAACAAAGCACTGAAAGATAAAGCTAGAGTACATTAGGAGGGACATTTTCTGAGGAAAAAGGAAAAAAGTTTAGAATACAACTGCTTCGAAATTTCAAAAATTAAAAATATAGGCAATATGATTTGGGATATAATAAAATATTTGAATATGATGCAAAAAAAGAAACAGAGCCAATGAGATTTATTTATAATTTATTCCCCAAATATACTCCCACAGGTACAAAATGGCATATTATTTACCATTTAATGGTGAAGTATTCATTATAGACTTACTTGTTATAATAGCAAAATATTAGAACAATTCAAGTATCTATCAATAGAGTTTATTTAAATAAATTATAGTATATCCATACAATGGAACATTATAGAGCTGTAAAATAAAAAGAAGCTCTTTATAAATTGACGTAATAATTATCTCCAAGATACAGAGAATCTAAATAACTTACAGCAGATAAATATGCTTAAAATCTGCAGAGAATGCACATTATTTTATTCTCACATTATATAATCTTATAAATTACATAATAGTGTGTATACATACACACAAAATATTTGCAAATACAGAAATGGTGCAGAATATACCCTCTAATCACCACGTAATAAAACTAAAACTGACAAGGGGTGCCTGGGTGGCTCAACTGGTTAAGCATCTTCCTTTGGCTCAGGTCATGATCCCAGGGTCCTGGAATCGAGCCCCTGAATCAGTCTCCCTGCTCAGTGGGGAGTCTGCTTCTCCTCACTCTGCCCCTCCCCCTGCTCCTGCTCTTTCTGTCTCTCAAATAAATAAATAAAATCTTTAAAACAACAACAACAACTAGAGGTGTCTGGGTGGCTCAGTCGGTTAAGTGTCTGCCTTTGGCTCAGGTCATGATCTCAGGATCCTGAGATGATAGAGCCCTGTGTTGGGCTCCCTGCACAGTGACAAATCTGCTTCTCCCTCTTCCTCTCCCTCTGTGATCTCTCTCTATCTCTCAAATAAATAAATAAAATCTTTAAAAAAAAAAAAAGGCAACTAAAACTGAGAAATGTAGAAATAACAAAAACCCAACTATTTGGAAGTTCAGAATTCATCTTGAAATGATTCCTTAATCAAAGAGGAAATCAAAATAGTAGAATATCTGGAAAATAATGAAAATACTATATATCAAAATCTATGGAATTCAATTAACACTACACAGAAGATAATTTATAGACCTAAACACTTTCATTAGTAGAATAAGATTAACCTAATTAAGAAATCTCAAAAAATTATCATAAATAACTCCAAAAGTAACCTTAGGAAAATATAAATGTAAAAGCTGAAATTAACAAAAAAAAACAACAGAAATGATTGATCTAATAGCCTATTCTTTGAAGAACAAAATTCAAAACATTAATATTTTTGTGGTAGACAGAATGATCCCCACACACACAAATATACACACAAAGACATCCACATTCTAGTCCCCAGAGACTGTGAATATAATATGTTACCTTTAATGCCAAAAAAACTTTACAGATGATTAAGTTAAACATCCCGAGATGAGAGTACCCTGGATTTTCTGTATAGGCCCAACATAATCATAAAGTCCCTCATAAGGAGGAAAAGAAGGAGACAAGAGAATCAGGATCAGAGACAGAGAGGTCAGAGAGAAATCTGAAGGTGCTACACTGCTGGCTTTGAAGATGGAAGAAGGGACCACGAGCCAGGGAATGCAGGCAGCCTCTGGAAGCTAGAAAAGCAAGGAAAAGGATTCTCTGCAAGCTCCAGAGCAGCCCCACCAATACCTTGATTTTAGTCCCATTTCATAGACTTATTGCAGACTTCTGACCTGCAGAACTGTTACAGAATAAGTTTGTGTTGTTTTAAGCCACTGTGATAATATATTACAGCAGCAAGAATAAACTAATATGCTTTTCGGCTTGCTTTTTGAAAGATAACAAGGCCACAAATACATAAAATTGAGGGGAAAAGAAATCATATTTATGAATGAAATAAAAAATCAAGAATTCTGTATAATCGTGCCAATGAATGTGAAAACCCTGGTGAAATTGTTGATTTTCATATAGCTACCTCTCAAAAATCCTTTTTTATTTCCTCTCAAAAATTCTTAAACTCAGATGGTTTTATAGGCTAAAATTAATTCAAGTCTCCAATCCAATCATTGTTAGGTTATTGAAACTATTTCTGAGCATAAAGAAAAAGTTCTCCCAATTCCTGCTCTGACTAACCTAGTGCCAACCCCCTTTCACCAGCTACATATCTGTAAAAGAAGTACCTTTAAAAAATTACTACTCAAAAGCAAATAATTTAGCATATTAATAGATCAAAATAGAAAACTGCATTCAGTATGGAATTCAACATTCATTTCTTTTTTTTTTTTAAGGCAAAGGTAACATTAACATGCTTAAAATAGTAATACTAAACCAATGGCCTGTAACATGATTAAATATCAGAAACTAGGGCAATCGTTTATCATTGTTCTTTGAGTGCTAGTGCATGAAGTCATACAAGGGAAGAAGGTAAAAACCCCAAGACAAACTGAGGGGTTATTATGTAACTAGTATAGTCTCAGACTTCACTGGCTCTTACAACAAAACAAAGGCACATTTCCTTTCACACCCAGTTTATGTCTTTAAGTTTTCATTCCCCTCTAACCAAAAGTTCACTCTACTGGTTTTACTCCTTCAAATACTGACTGGGATTCCACTGATGAATACTTCAGTGTTTGTCAAGTACATATTGCCAGTAGCTTAACACGATCTTTGCTGCCCTCCTCTATCCCACAATCTTCCCTACGTAAGCTACTCCTCACTCCTGAGCCTCTGGTGCTAGCTCTTAACAAGCCTCTCCAGGTCACCAGCAATCCCCTATCACTCTGTCCTGACTTTGGGCAAGGACCTTGCCTCAATGTCCCCAGTGCATAGGCTAAGGCCAGACCATAGATTTTTACAAAACTACTACTAATAAGGAAAAACTATAGGGACACCTGGGTGGCTTAGTGGTTGAGCTTCTGCCTTTGGCTCAGGTCATGATCCTGGGGTCCTGGGATTAAGTCCCTCATTGAGCTCCCTGCAGGAAGCCTACTTCTCCCTCCATCTATGTCTCTTCCTCTCTCTGTGTGTTTCTCATGGATAAAAAAAATAAAATAAAATCTTAAAAAAAAAAAAAACAATTACAATAATGAAAAGAAAACATTTTAATTTCATATTGGATATCAGTGTTCCTAATGTCTATATGCATATTCCTCCATGGGCATGTGCTCAATCTTGCTCTATCTCTTCCTACCACCCTGTTCAAAGACCAGCCTATCACATACTAAGTGTCCACAGAGGAGGGGACAGAGGTAGGGTGCTGGATGTAGGATCCATGCCAATGGCCAATGATTTAATCAATTGTGCCATGTAGGAACGGGTTAGTCAACATACAGAGATTTGGGGAGGGTGGCTCAGAGAGCATGGAAGCTCTGTGCCCTTTCCCCACATCTTGCCTTATGCATCTTTTCCATCTGGCTGATCCTGAGTTTTATCTTTTATAATAGATCAGAGATTTAGTAAGTAAAATGTTTCTCTGAGTTCTGTGAGCCACTGTAGCAAATTCATCAACCCAAAAGAGTGGGTCATGGGAACCTCTGATTTATGGACAGTCATAAGCACAGGTAACAAACTGGATTGATGATTGTCATCTGAACGTGGGTGGGTGGGGGATATTGTGGTGGCTGTAGGGGGAAGTAGTCTTAAAGGACTAAGCTCTTACTGTGTGGGAGCTGACTCTCCATTACCAGGTAGTCCTGGAATTGAATTGGATGGAGTTAATAGCTCAATGATTGGAAGAAAACCCCCCACATCAGAATCGATGTCAGAATCATATTTGTATTTTTCTAAACTTCTGAAAAGGAGTGTCAAAAAAATTTATGCCACATTAACTATGTGGCCGCAATAATTATTACTGCTGCTGATCTTCATATAGTAATTATATATACTATTTTATTATAGGAAAGTATTTTGTTTCCTGAATTTTATTAGTTGTTCAAAAATTGTCTGTAAAATGCACATGGTCAAAATCTTTTCTGCAGGTTCTCATGACAAACAAACTCAACAACATTTAGATTTGGAAGCAAGTTATATAAGGTGATTTCACCATAATTATACAACTTTGTTTTCCACCACTCCTAAACAATACCTTCTATATTTGCTAAAAATTGTGAGTTTAGCTTTTACTTGGTTTGCAATGAGAAACTCATGTTCTGTTCTGAGTTTGATGGTCTATAGAGCTTTTCTCATTTCTAATCTCTTGGAATCCTTTTAGCTAAAAGTATCTCTTTTCTCTCTCTCTCTCTCTCTCTCTCCTCTCAACTGTTGATACCCATCAACAGGCTGGTATTTGCATGAAATATCATAAGTACTGTGGAGTGTACTTGGTTGGTTGTTTGAAATGGTCTCAGTGGTGGCCTACATTTCATAAGATTAAGATACCAGAGCTTTCCTGACATAATAAAGATGAAGGAGTTTAGCCCTAGATCCTGACCTAATAAGTGGCAGAGCCAGGAAAGATAACAGGCCCCAGGCCCTGAGGCAGGCTTGGCCTCTAATAGAAGCACACAAAGGTGCTCTCTGGCTATAGAGAGAAAGGCGGGGTAGATGGTACTGGGCTGTTAAGTGGAGAGATTTGATGGAAATTTGGGACTATTTTTCTTAATGAAATAGGAAGCTCTGTTCTCAGCTGAGTATGGGGATGGAGGAGGAAGTGTTGGAGGTTTCGGAAGAGAGTAAATGGCCCATAAAAGTGTAGTAAGACGGCGGGGCAGCACTAAGCTCCCACAGAGGTCAGTGGTCAGGAAATTAGAGCACAAAGAATTTCCTGTCATTGGTCAGATTCTTATATTTTACCTTAAATTCATACTATTTTTATAGCTTTCTTCCACATTTCCCCCCCTCCATCTTATTTTAGCATGTAACAGCCTAAAACCAGTCCAAATTTAAACCCCAATTTCCATTGTAAGTGAAGGAAAATCACTTGGCTTCTGTGCCAAATAAAAATTTTTAAAAATCCTTTTTTATTTGCATATTTCCACAAAAAATTTCTATGGGCTTGCCCCTTCCAAATAACTTCTCAGTAGGAATTCCTCAGAAAGCTAGATGAGGGTGATCACTTGAGTGCAAACGAGTCTATTGGCTGATTGTTAGAGGATCATGATTAGCCACTTCAAGGGCTCCTACTCAGCCCTCTTGGGTTCGGTCAAAAGGGAAATCCGGTCCCATGTCTCCTGGGTTCACCTTTAACAAATGGCCACTTTATTACTCTACAGAGCTCCCATTTTAGTAAATAAAGTGTTTAGTAAAAACTAGGACTTGGAAACATCTGAGTAGATACAGAAATGCTAACATACATTTTCAAACATTTTGTAAGTCATAAAGACCCAAACTTTTGTAAAATGTTGAGACATTTGGTAAGTTTTCTTACAAAAAGCTGGTGAAAAAATATCACAGTGAAGTTTTAGCACAGAACCTGAAGAACAGTGAGGATTTTTCCATTGGCTTCTGAGCTAAGTTGTCCTTTTCACCTCTTGGGGTGGGTTAAGGTTCATCCCCACAGAGCCCACCAGCCCTGGAAATGGTCCAAGAGCTCAGAATCACAGGAATTCGCCCATCACTCTGGGCGGAAGTTGTCTGTCATCGCCACCCCATGTCAGGTTTCTCCTCAGGTCTCCTGAAGAGAAGGTCCCCATGTGCTTATCTCCTCTGCCTTCCCTGGTGTACCAGCGAGGGTGGAGAATGAGGAGGGTCTTTCCACTTCCCACTGAGTCTGGATACCACACTTCATGCCTTTCTTTTGTTCTTCCTTTGGTTGTGCTTCGTTCCTTTACCATGCAACTAACTGGCCGGCTCCTGTGGATGAAAGGTGAATTCCATTAGGAAGCACACTGGGAAAGAAAGTAAAAGAACTTTTGGCGAAATCACAAAATGTGGATAATAATATGCCGACTGGAATGGAAGACTCAACCATTTCACGGGGGTGCTGGGAGAACTAATTAATGTTTGTAAAGGCCTTTGAGTTCCCTGGGAGGGAAGGTGCCACCAGAGTGCTAAGCATTATTGTGAAGGGATTATGTGCACAAATACAATACCAGGAGCCAGGATATTACTAAAAATAAAGCAGAACTTTCTGTGAGGAAGGTAAGGAAGGAAATGCCTCACTGAAAAAAGCTTAACTGTCTTTTAATACAAATGCTTAGGCCACCGGGTAATGGAACAGCAAATCTGAGATTCTATTCTAAGTAAAGGATTATGTTTTCTCGGCATTGTCAAGGTGGGGTGGAACAAAACAAAATGACTGCTTTACCCAAAAGAGGGTTATAGTCTTTGAAAAAGAGATTAAGAGGATGTTGGGCTATTGCACCGTGCAGTCCATCCAGGAGGAACAAGGCAACAGTAAAGCGAATGTGTGTTTGCACTTGAAGGGAGGGGAGATGTGAAAATTAAAGAAAGGAGAGTGTTTCAAATTGAAATGAAAAAAAAAAAAAATGAAATGACTATTACTGACTGCTCCCAATGAACCTAGTGATAATAAAGCTTGTTAGAAACCTAGATGCATTTTTGCATTTGCTTCTCTCGTAGACAGCTGCTCAAAACCCTAAGTTTGAAATTACAAAAGTAATATATCCTTGCTCATGTGTTCACAGAGAATGATCACATTAACTGTGTAAAAACAAAACAAAACAAACAAACAAAGCCCCTCTACTTTGCCCATATCCTAAGTACTACATGCCAGATTTATGGGTGGCTTCTACAGAGCTTTAGCAGTCCCCGGTAGGCGTTGGGTTAGCAAAACTCAGAGCAGAAACGGGAATGACAACTGTCTCCTTTTCCTCAACCTCTTCTTTCTGACCATTTCCTTCTCCTCCACCTGCTTTTTGTAACAAGCCCTCTGAGGTCTGAAGCAGATTAGCAAACAAATAAATCCTTTAATGTCATGGAATACTTTCCCCAGCATAAATGGGATTAATCTGCCAACCCAGCAAATTCTACATTTCAAATACCTCAGCTGCATAATAAGCCATTTCTGCCAATCCCCTAATTTATGGCACAAAGGTCATTTTATTTTCATGTTTGCACTGCTTAGACTTTCTCCATTCTTCCTTCCCATTCCATCTCCAACTCTCTGTTTTCTACCTTTGAAACTGCATTTAGAAAAGCATCAAAGAACACACACAGTACCCTGGGGTTCTCAGAGAAGGCAGAGAGTGAAAGAATGTGGAACACGAACCACCTTCCACCAGCCCAGAGGAGCCATCTCCACAACCTCCCGAGGCACCTTCATTCTGGCTTTGGCTGCGGAACTCTGAGTGTGGGGACCAAACATCATGGCCAAGCATGAGGACTATATAGCCATAAGTCTTTGTTTGTCAAAAATTGTGCTATAATAATGTGGAAACCCTGGGCTGGTTCCATAGACCAATTTGGACATTTTAAGAATTAGAAATGGGTTGAGTTTTCTACAAGTAGAGAAAGCAAGCAAGCAGAATGGCCTCTGACCTTAGAACTAAAAGATATTTTTAACAATTATTTAATTCAGGGGATCCCTCAGTGGTTTAGCGCCTGCCTTTGACCCAGGGCGTGATCCTGGAGACCTGGGATCGAGTCCCACATGGGGCTTCCTGCATGGAGCCTGCTTCTCACTCTGCCTATGTCTCTGCCTCTCTCTTTCTGTGTGTCTCTCATGAATAAATAAATAAAATCTTTTAAAAAACCAATTATTTAATTCAGTGACTTGCCCAAGGTCACTCAGTAAGAGGTAGGGACAGTTTGGTGGATCACAGCTACACCTTCTGCCTGCCAGAGCCATCCTGTCCTTACCACACCATACTGCTTCCCTAAGGAAAGGACTACCATGCCGCTCTTACTCAGGAACCCAAGGGGAAAAAGACTATTTTGGGGGTATTTACTCAAAGCCATTGGGTAAATTCTGACTCATATTAACATTTCCCTTTACTCACCCTTTGAAATCTGAGCAACATGAGTCACTGAACTATTCTATCCTCTTGGTTGATGACCAAAGGGAAATGCTTCATTTTAAGAAGTAGGTCCTCATAGCTGTTATGGATAAATTTCTGAGAGTCACAATGAACAAAGAATGACGAATAATGAAGCAGGAAGATCTCTGCAGCTGTGGGCCCCAAAAGTCCTCATGGCACGTGAGCCAGAGAGACTCCTCTTTCCTGAAGTACAAGGTCTCCATCAGTCCTCCCGGTTAAAATAGTAGGAACAATGGGGTAAGGAAGAATGAGAATGTAAGCATGTTTCTAAAGAATGGTCATGACATCAGGACATTTTATTTCAAAACACCAAAATAGAATAACAAATTAAGAACAGCAACACACAACAAAATGTGATATTAAATTAGCAATGTGATAGACTATATATCACATGATACCCTTTATATAGTTTAAAGAAAAAGTTTAAAATATGTGCAGTTTAGGAATATAATAAAACTATGTAGAAAGAAAAACAAGGAAGTGAGTTCAGAATTCAGGATGATGGGTGGGGAAGTCAGGGATCACATCTGTGGGGGAAGGTATGATTAGGTATGAGTTATTTTCTGGTCCTATTTTTGTTTTGAGAGATGGGCTCATAGATGTTTATTACATTATTAAAAATACCTAAAATAAATTTAGACCAAACATTCACAGCCCGATGACAGCAATGTCTCATGAATCAAGGATCTTGATTAATCCGATTGACACACACCAAATTAAAACATTTTTACTTGTATATCATTTTTATGACCATTATATTAGTTTCTTAAGACTGCCGCAACAAACTGAGTGGTTTAACAACAGAAACTCAGTGTCTTTCATCCCTGGAGGCTCTGGAAGTCCAAAATGAAGTGTTGGTTCCTTCCCAGGGCTCTGAAGAGAAATGCTATCCAGGCCTCTCTCCATGTTTTGCAGACACTGTCTTCTCCCTGTGTCTTCACATCATCTTCTCTCTGTGCTGTTTCTGTGTCCAACTTTCCACCTCTTTTAAGACACTGGTCATTTTAGATTAAGAATCTTTCTACTGCCTTCTTCTGAACGTGATCACCTCTCTCAAGATCCTTTGTCCAAATGAGTCACATTCTGTGATTACTGGGGTTGGGATTCAACATATCATTTTTGGGAGGACACAACTCAACCAGTAACAACAATGTGCAATACTTGACTTATTAGGATCCGTGGCATTGGGAAGGAAAGAAGAGAGTTACTGTAACTGTGTATTAACAAGGTAGTTTTTAAAGTTGTTTTTTTTGTTTTGGGGTGTTTTTTTTTCTACTTTGGCACTGCTGGCTGAAACGTTGTTAATGGAAGAAAGCGCAGAAAGATCACTGGAAGACTCTAAGAGTTAGCAAGAGACAGAGACAGAGAGAGGCAGGCAGAGAGAGAGGGAGGGAAGGAGAGAGGGGAATCTTTTTCCTTGAAAGTCTTTTGAATTGATTACAAATTCATGCACACCTCAAAGATATTGTGGCTTTGGATCCAGACTACCCCAATAAAACAAACATCACAGAAAAGTGAACACTGCAATAAACTGAGTCAAATGAGTATTTTGGTTTCCCAGAGAAAATAAAAGTTATGTTTATACTATACTGTGGCTAATTAAATGTGCAATAGTAGTCTGTCTTAAAAAAACACAATGTACTGCCTTAATTAAAAAACACTTTATTGCTAAATAGAGAAAAAAATTACTTTCTTGCTAACCATCATCCAAGCTTCCAGTGAGTCATCATCACTGATCTCAGATCATACAGATCTAATAAAAATGACAATGTTTGAAATATTGTGAGAATTACCAAAATGTGATACAGAGACACGAAGTGAGGCAGTGCTGTTGAAAAAATGGTACCAAAAGACTTGACACTGGGTTGCCACAACCTTCAGTTAATTAAAAAAAAAAAAAAACAAAAAAACAAAAAAACACAGTATCTGTGAAGCACAATAAAGGGAAGTGCAACACGAGGTAGGTCTGTGTAGATTACAAATCTTTAAGCCCACTTTGATTCATTCTCTTAAACTGCTGCTAAATCCAACTATTCTCTCTTTTAAAAAAATTTTTTTTAAAGATTTCATTTATCTATTTGAGACAGAGAGAGAGCACAAGCAGGGGGAGCAGCAGAGGTCAAGGGAGAAGGAGGCTCCTCCTAAGCAGGGAGTTCAGATGCAGGGCTCGATTCCAGGACCCTGAGATCTTGACCTGAGCTGAAGGCAGATGACTGAGCCACCCAGGCGCCCCCCTGGGTATCCTTTCTAATATGCAATCTCTATCAACATTTCAAATGTGCCAGCCCCTCTCTTTCTGGAACCAGTTTATAACGAGTTAGATGTACAAGGTTGCTTATGGCAACATTGTACTAACAACAACAACTAGGAAAGAAATACTATCCTAAAAGTGTACCAGTAAGGGAATGGTTAATAAGTTATGGTATATCCATTCTGTGCAAGCATAAGAATGAACACAACAGAATTAATAATAAGAGCCCAGTGATGATTGAGCATTCCCTACGTGCAAGCTCTGTGCTAAGTGAACTTACAGAGTTTGTCCTGTTTATTCCCAACCACGTGGCTTATTTGCCCCATGAACCATTGAGGGAAGTGGGAACTAAGAGACTTGAGAGGCCAAGTAACTTGCCCAAGATCACATAGCTAGTAACCTAGCAGAGCAGGACTCAAACCAAAGAAGAATATAAATGAGAAAAAGAAAAAAAAAAAAAAAAAAACCTTTGGAAAATGTGTACCAAAGTGTGAACAACGGTCATCACTCTAAAGCAGAGGAGGTTATGGTCAAATTTCCTTTTCTTTCTTAAAAATCCAAATCTGGGGAGCCTGGGTGGCTCAATCGGTTAAGCATCTGCCTTCGGCTCAGGTCACGATTCCAGAGTCCTGGGATGGAGCCCCGAGTTGGGCTCCCTGCCCAGCAGGGAGTCTGCTTCTCCCTCTCCCTCTGCCCTTTCCCCTCTCATGCTCTCTCTCAAGCTGTCTCGAATAAACAAATAAAATCTTAAAAAAAAATCCAAATTTGTGTCTCTCAGACCCATTCCTTCCTTCCTGTCTGTTCCCATTGCTCCCACTTAGATCCAGGTTTCATCATCCCATGCTTAGTGTACACACCAGCCTCCTGATCCCTGCTTTCCTCTAAACATCCTGCATGAGCCTGGGATCACCTCTTGCCTTCTAAGGAAGTCCAACTCTTCAGGCTGGAACTACCTAGCCAGCGCCTAACAACGTTAGGCGTCATCAGAGCTGCTACAAGAAGCCTCGTCTTCCTCCTGCCCCTCCCCATCCATGTTTCTACCACCGGGGGGTCCTTACATAGTTTGCCCCCTCAGCCACCAGGCCCTTTTATCCCTTCTCCGCTGAGCTGAGGCCTTCAGCACACAGCGCAAGACCTCCCACTCCATGAAAGTGCCCCTTGCTCTTTCAGCCTTCAGCATCCTCTCCTTTCCGCGAGCTCTCGTGTCATCCGCACGATTCATTTTGGCACTTCACTTCGATGCTCTTGTATGGTCATCTTACTGTTTCATTTGTGCTTTTTTTTCCTTGTTGGATAGTAGCTCAGGAAGGCAGATAGCACTTATTTTCCTTTTTGAAAACTCTGTACCACTCAGCCCTGTGCTGTATCTCTACGTGGTGCCCAAGAAACATATATTTAATAATGCCAATGAATTAAGGTTACTATATTTAGAATAGCAGCTTTATGGGGGCACTTGCATGGCTCAGTGGGTTAAGCACCTGCCTTCGGCTCTGGTCATGACCTCAGAGTCCTGGAATCGAGCCCCACGTCAGGCTCTCTGCTTGGTGGGGAGTCTGCTTCTCCCTTTCCCTCTGCTACTCCCCCTGCTTGTACTCTCACACACTCTCTCTGTCAAATAAGTAAATAAAATCTTTTTTAAAAATAGCAACTTTATGGATAGTGTCCACAAACAAAATAATGAATAATTTACATAAGGTAAGATATGAAGTATAAATTTTGCCCCAGAGTAAATTGACCTGGCATAGGTTTATGATGTAATGGTCTGCTGTGCTTCTATTCCTGCAATCCTCTAAACCTTATGCCTCATCTGAGGTTCCCACCCCAGTCTTTGAGGAGAGGGAACAGATAGGATGATGGGTTAGTAGCTCTAATCAGTTTAATATGTTGACTTTGGTATCCTAGCTTTCTCCTGTGACTGGGTTTCTTTCTACCTCTTTTCCAACGGGCATACTTCCTGCTTCCTACCCTGATCCTTCAATGATTGACTTTCCCACCCCTGAACTGAGCCCTCTCCATGACTGAGGCCCCATTTCAGCTGCAGATTTCCTATGTCACCAATCTGCCTGGCTGGAAATCTACAAGAGCTTGTACCTGGAACTTTCCTTGGATTTTGGACTAGGTTTGAACCTTTAGTTAATGGCACTTAAATTCCATGCACACTTTCCTGATACGGATTTATCTCCTGATTAATACTTTGGATTCATGGGATTCATGGGATTCATAGCAGAGAATTATTAGAATCTCAATTTCCAAAATGTTGCTGTGAATAGACTCAGGATTATATAAGATCTTTTCTTGATGAAGGAAGGCTGGTTAGCTTGATCACTGGGAGAAGATAATCAGAGTTAGGTCAGGGTACAGGCTAGTAGGAACAGCAATGTTGAGAAGGGAGCAGATGCCAAGCCCTGGCTTCAAGTCTGAACACCAGGATGGTGGTACATTCCACTGGGGCAGCCCTCACTTTGGTGACCTTGACTCTCGGCCACCTCCACTATCCAACTCTCGAAAGTTGAAAGAATGTGTAGAAAACTCTCATTAAAGTAGAAGGAACCAAAATATCTATATGGCACCCAAAGTGCTCCTGGACCCCTACTCTAAACATTCAGGATCAAGGTCATTCTGCTGAGGAGAAGGCAGCCAGAGCTGTGGTAAAGAGCTTAGACTTCACATTCAGACCATTCTGGAATTTAATCCCAGCTCTTCTGTCGACTTCCTATGGGATACCCAGTAAATCCCCCAACCTCACCAATACAAATTTCTTATCCTGTCCTAGGAAGACCTGTTTTTACCAAGAGTATTTTGGATACCAGATGTGTGGGCTTTCTAGACCAAGCAATTATCTGTGGGTGCCAACAGAGTGTCCTACAGTCCATTAGATTCAGACACTAACTACTTGAATTTAGCACAAATCCTACAGGCTAAGGGCTCATCCCATAAGGTTGCCTCCCATTTCAGATACCAATTGCAAGTCTGGGTCACTTGTATTTCTGACTGAATGACTGGCTATAAATCAGAGATTCCCATGACCACCTCCTTAGATTTAGTCATGTGCTAAAATAGCTCACAAAACTCAGGAAGGCATCTACTGACTACCACCAGTTTATTAAAAAAGCATATATAGCTCGGGGTTAGCCAAATGGAAGAGACGCATAGGGCAAGTTATGGAGGAAAGGGAACAGAGCTTCCATGCCCTCTCCAGGCCCACCACCCTCCCAACACCTTCATATATTGGCCAACCCTGAAGTTCTCTGAACCCCTCTGTTTGAAAAAGGGAGCCCTCCATTACATAGGGATGATTGATTAAACCATTAAGCCATCGGCCATTGTTGATTAACTCAATCTGCAGGGTCTCTCCACTCCCCAGAGACTGAGGGTGTGGCTGAAAGCTCTGTCTAATCACATGGTTGGCCCCTTAGGCAACCAGCCCCATCCAAAAATTACAAGGATTTTTAGGAGGTGGCAGGAACTGGGATGGAATCAAATATATATTTCTTATTATACCCAATATTATACTTGGAAACACAAAACTCATAACATCTACCTTTTAAGGTTGTGCAGGACTAAAGAAAATCATGTACATAAGGTGTGACCCAGGTTTGTCTTTAATGAGAGGTCATTGGCCTCTCCTTCCCACCTCCCAGCCGGGACTCCGAGCACAGGGCACGGCCTCCCTGAGTGTACATCCTTCTGCCCTTTATACACATCCTGTGGACATATGAACAATTCAGAAAAGCTCTTCTGCGGCAGCCATCACCTGTTCCTTTTCACAGGAATTATTTACGAGTGTTTGACCTGACGTGGATTTTCTATTTGTGGTTGCTGTTGTTTCTGCAGAGTCCCCTCTTTCTCGGGAATGATATTTCTGGCCAATGGCAGCATATCCATCATTTTTCTGAACTTTCTAAAGCCTGTTTTCCAAAATCCAGGACTCACGTCAGCTCGGCCTGATGGTCCTTTTCCTCTCTTTGACCCAGAATGACGCAGTCAGTTTTTCCCTAAGATCCTGGAAGTTACACAATAGCCATCAAGTTCTTTGTCGTCAGAATTAAGTCAAGAATAGTAGTTCCCTTGTTGTTTCCTCTGTCTTTCTGGTGACGAGAGTATTATGAAGACTGGCAAGGGCTTAATACACGGTTTAATTCTAGCAGAACAAGACTTCTAGTAAAATCTGAACCTTTGAAACTGGTCCCCATCATCACCCAATTTGCCTGTTTATTATCTAGTATTAATAAACCATTTTCCCACACAGCTTTCACAATAATAAAACAGTGATGGCTTACATTTATTGTGCATTTTCAATGTGTGTACCAGGCACTTGCTAAGCACTTTAAGAACATCATAATTTTTAAGCTTAAAAACAACCCAACGAGGAGCTTGGGTGCCTCAGTTGGTTCGGTGTCTGCCTTCGGTTCAGGTCATGATCCCAGGGTCTTGGGATCGAGTCCCTGAATTGGGTGCCCTGCTCAGTGGGGATCCTGCTTCTCCCTCTCCCTCTGCTCCTCCCCCTCACTTGTGCTCTCTTTTACTCTGTCTCTGAAATAAATAAATAAAATCTTTAAAAATCCCAATAAACAAATATATATATATATATATATATATATATATATATACACACACATACACACAGTAGAATATTATATAGCATTTAAAAAGAAGGGAATCCTAGGGGCATCCAGCTTGCTCAGTGGGTAGAGCATGTTGACTCTTGGATCTTGGGATTGTGGATTTGAGGTCCATGTTGGGTGTAGAGATTATTTAAAAATAAAATCTTAAAAAAAAAAAAGGGAATCCTGACATTTGCAACAACACAGATGGAACTTGGGGACATTATACAAAGTAAAATAAGCCAAACAGAGAAAGACACTGCACAGTATCACTTATATATGAGATTTTAAAAACAAAACGAAATGAAAATTCAAATTCATATAAACAGAGAGTAGAAAAGTGGTTGCCAGGGGCTGTGGGGTACAGGAAATAGGGAGTGATTGGTAAAAGGGTACAAACTTTCTGTTATAAGATGATTAAGTTCTGAGGATCTAATGCATAATGTGGTGACTATAGTTGATAACACTCTATTGCATAATTGATATTTGCTAAGAAAGTAGAATTTAAATGCTCTCATCCAAAAAAAAAGAGGCAAATGCACAAGATGATGAACATGTTAATAAACTCAATGGAAGGGGGGGATCCCTGGGTGGCTCAGTGGTTTAGCGCCCACTTCAGCCCAGGGCATGATCCTGGAGTCCAGGGATCGAGTCCGGCATCGGGCTCCCTGCATGGAGCCTGCTCCTGCCTCTGCCTGTGACTCTGCCTCTCTCTCTCTCTCATGAATAAATAAATAAATAGATAAATAAATAAATAAATAAATAATAAATAAATAAATAAATAAACTCAATGGGGGGGTCCTTTCAAAATGTGCATGTATATCAGATCATCACATCATATGCTTTAGATACCTTACAATTTTGTCAATTATACCTCAAAGATGGGTGGAAAACACTATAAGGTAAATGCAGTTACTAGTTCCCATTTTACAGATATGGAAACAAACACAAAGAGATTATGTAACTTGCCTGTAGTTGCACCTACTGTAGGACAGCCAGGATTCTAAACCCAGGGCCTGTCTTAGAACCATCAGATCCCTATTGCTTCTCTCACTTGGGCTCTAACGCTGGCTCCCTCACTCACTAGCTTTGTGACTTTGGAAAGTTGCTTAATATCTGTCTCTCAATTTCCTTGTTTGTGAGAATGAGAATAACAGTATCAACTTCACAGGGACTGTTACACGAATGAAATGAGATCACATTTGGGGCAGCAGGAAGCTTCTCTAGCAAACAGGTGCACATGGGCAGCAGCTGTCAGGACTCCGAGCATCCCTCCTACTCCTGCCACCACCGATTCGCTTTGCTCTCAAGCTGCTCCTTTATTCACACGTTCATATTTCTGTTTTGTTTTTTGTTTCTTTATCTGAGAGAGAGACAGAGAGAGAGCGTGCCCGTGCACGAGTGGTGTAAGAGCAGAGGAAGAGAGAGAATCTCAGGCCAACTCTGGCCTGAGTTGGGGAGCCTGTCACAGGGTCCTATCCCACCATCCTGAGACCATAACCTGACCCGAAATCCAGAGTCAGCACTTAACCTACTGAGCCACCCAGGCGCCCCCCACGTGTTCATATTTCTGAAGCCAGATTCTATCTTATAACCAATGTATGCATTTGATGAGATTTAGCTTTTCTCCCCAAAGAGCTATTACCAGATGGTATGTCTTTCTAAAAATGGCATCTCTGAATCATAGAAATATAATATTTCCATGTATTTCTTTTATTTGTCTGGCTGGTTTATTGAGAACTTAAGGGCAAGAGGCATTTCTTAATTTTTTCTGGGTTCTCTCAACACCCATCACTAAGCCTTACATACTCTAAGTCCTCAATAAATAGTTACAGAACACATGGATGTTTGTCAAAGGGAATTCAGCTCTCTGTGTTGTACAGAGTAAAATATACTCCCATGGGCAGCCGGGGTGGCCCAGCGGTTTAGCGCCGCCTTCGGCCCAGGGCGTGATCCTGGAGGCCCGGGATTGAGACCCATGTCGGGCTCCGTGCATGAGGCCAGCTTCTCCCTCTGCCTGTGTCTCTCTCTCTCTCTCTCTCTCTCTCTCTCTCTCTCTCTCATCTCTGTCATGAATGAATAAATAAAATATTTAAATATATATATATATATATATATATATATATATATATATATATATATATATATCCCCATGGCCCCCAAGTGCCCCCAAGGTGGGCAGGGTATATTTTCCTCCAGAGTCTTTGCACCTCCCAGCAGAGTGGGCCCCTGGGCGCTTCCCAGAGGGATTTGAGAAAATAGCAGCCAGGACAGCCTCTGTGTCTACAGAGCCTTTCCCAGTCCTGCCTTTTATCAGGAAACATTAAAGCAAAGGAGACCGAGAAGCCAGAGGTCAAAAGGAAAATTGATTTGTCTGGGCCACGGTGCTGAGCTCCAGCTCTACGGCGAGCCCAGTACGGGAGATCAGCAGAACTGGATTCTGTTCTCCTAGGTGTGAGGGCAGGTGTGTGTGCTCGTGCTTCCACACCCTGCTCCCAATTAGGACCTGCTGATGCAAATATCTTAAAGGGACTCTATAAGACAGTTAATGCATTCAGGAAGTGGCCTTGCTAAGCATGCAGCTGTCGGGACCAGGCACAGGTGGAGTTAAAGCATTAATTGTTGGGAACAGAGCATGGGGATGGTGTCCTGGGGCTGCATCCGCGGTTGCCAGCCACGTCCAGCCCTTTCAAGACTTATATAGCTACAGAGAGGGAGCAAGTGAACACATAAAAACTAGTCTGGAAGTCAGTCTGCTAAATTGCAAACTGGAGATAATCTTTTCCTCTGAAATTGAGAAAGTTTCTAAATTATTGTTCTGTAAATGAGTAAAGTGATGGCTTGGCTCTGAGAACATTTTTAAAGATTTCAAAGTTGGAAAGAACAGATTGCTGAGTTGTATCTTCCTCCAGGATTACCTGCCTTTTTTTTTTTTTTTTTTTTTTTTGATAGAAAGGTGTTAGAAGCAACATTCATGTGGAACAAAGTTCTGCAGCATGTCTACTGTTTTATAAAAACTCTACAAATTGGAGTTTTGGATGTTGAAAAAGAGCAAGCATTGTCCACCTCCACTGTACACATTGAAACTTCTCTCAGGGTTACAGGGGCTTTTTGTTTTCTTCTCTGGTTTCTGTTTTGATTGACACGGCCAAATGCTGTGCTGCTTTTCTTTGTGTGTTGATAGAAATTGAGATATACTTCTCGATGAGCTCCACTCTCCCAATAAAAGGGGATGGATCTATTTTCTGCTTCTTAAGTCATGTAGCTCAGGTCAAGCGCAGAAGCAGCTCAAATGCTCCTCACAATGGGAGTGACTCGTGGGGGGTGAGGACGGCACCCTCCCCCCAATCTGTTAGGGTCTATTTGCTTTGGTAATTAGTGGAAGAGTCTTTTTCTGGACTTCTTCTTCTTCTTCTTTTTTTTTTTCTTGGCTAAAGATTTACATTTTCACCTCTTCTCAAATGTTTATCTTGGCCTTTGCTTGTCCATCCTGTAGGTGACTGTATTGTCAACTGCAGGGGCAGTGTCCCCTCTGGGTTCCACATGCCAGGTGTCTCTGGGCTGTACAGCCACTGCTGGGAACTTACTGGTACACGGGAGCGATTGCCTTTCTCGCCCACCACGCCATTTCTTTTCTTCCTGATGCTCTTCTGTCATGCCCTGGGTAGTTCTTTCCTCCCTGCTCTTTGGCTTTCCCGCCCACCACAGCTCTCCCCAAGACCCTGCATCTCTCCTTGGAGGAGACTCGAACCTCATGACAGACTTTGGAAAAGAATTAAAGAGTCATGTTTTCTAGAGTGTCTACCTTGGGACGTTAGTTCTGGGAGATGCTTCTCGATAGACAAGGTTTCTGGTCATTTTGAGAAAAGCCCCATAACAGATCTCACTTTTGGATAGTCAGCCTTGTTAGTCAAGGTTAAAATAAGCATGGGAGAAGTCCTGTGCTTAAAAAATAATGAACCAACCAACCAAGAAACAACAAAAATGAATGACATTTCACTTTGTCAATTCTACCCCAGAATTTCCCAGATGATTTGTACTCGGATGTTTCATACCAGTGGCTTCTAGAAAAGACTTCTGGCATTGCTGTCCTAGAGCATCCCAGCCACCTGCGAGGCCCAAAGAAGCCATAGCAATTTAGCAGAACTGTTTAATCAGGTTCCAGAGAGCTGCATGTGATCTCAATTATATTTAAACTTTTACATTGTTGTCCTAAAATAGATGGCCCTTAGAAATCAAGGTGGATTATTAATCTTCAAGCCCCATTAAGTGGAGACCATCAGGCCCATACACATGAGAAAAGGCAATTGCTGCACTGGACCAAATCTAAGCAGTGAGATTAGAAATAGGCAAACTCGTGATGTTGTGGACTAAGGTCCCCTGACCCAAGAACAGCCTCTTGAGGAAACAACACCCAGTTCTGGTCCTCAGTTGCATTCACGTAATGAAACTTGATTTGGTCAATGCCCTCAGGAGTGATCGGTCTCAAAACAACTGACTCCCATTAAGAAACCACACACACAACACCAAGTGTTGGCGAGGATGTGGGGTAACAGAAATTCTCATGTATTACTAATGGGAATCCAAAATGGTGCAGCCACCCTGGAAGACAGTTTGTCAGTTTTGTACAAAACTAAACATACTCTTACACTGTGATCCAGTCATCATGCTCCTAGATATTGACCCAAAAGAGTTAAAAACCTATATTCACACAAAAACCTGCATGCAGAGGTATATAACAGCTTTATTCATAACTGCCAAAACTCAAAAGCAACTCAGATGTCCTTTAGTAAGTACAGGGATACATGGTGGTAGATCCAGACAATGGAATACAGAGAGCTAGAAAGAAATGAGCTATCAAGCTATATAATAAGACATGGAAGAAATGTAAATGCATATTACTAACTGAAAGAAGCCAATTTGAAAAGTGTATATATGGTATTATTCCAACTCTATGACATTCTGGAAAAGGCAAAACAATAGAGACAGTAAAAAGATGAGTGGTTGCCAGAGTTCAGGTTGGAAAGATGAATAGGCAGGACACAGATAGCGTTGTCCTGGTTTTAGGGCAGTGAAACTATTCTGTAGGGTATTGTAATATTGGATATGTGTCATTATACATTTGCCTAATTCCATAGAATTTACAACACCAAGAGTGAACCCTAAGGTAAACTTTGGCCTTTGGGTGATGATATGTCAAAATAGGTCCCTCATAATAAAAATACCACTCTGGTTGGGGGTGTGGACAATGGGGAAAGCTCTACATGAATGAGGGCAGGGGGTATATGGGAAATATCTATTATCTCCCTCTCAACTTTACTATGAAACTTAATATTGCTTTAAAAAATTGTCATAGGGATGCCTGGGTGGCTCCGTCATTAAGCATCTGCCTGTGGCTCAGATCATGATCCTGAGGTCATGGGATCAAGTCCCTGCTCAGTGGGGAGCCAGCTTCTCCCTCTTCCTTCACTCCTCTTCACTGCTTGTGCGCTCTCTCTCTCTCTCTCTCTCTCAAATAAATAAATGAAATCTTTTTTTTTAAAAATTGTCTTAGGGCAACCCAGGTGGCTCAGCGGTTTGGCGCCGCCTTCAGCCTAGGGCGTGATCCTGGGGACCCGGGATCAAGTCCCGCACTGGGCTCCCTGCATGGAGCCTGTTTCTCCCTCTGCCTCTCTGTGTCTCTCATGAATAAATAAATAAAATCTTTAAAAATAAATAAATAAAAATAAAATTAAAAATTGTCTTAATGAAAAAGAATGCAACTCAGAAAAAAAAAAAAAAAGAAAATTCACACAAGGTCGACATATAAACCAGAATGCTGATGATGTTCAGAACAGAAATGCCAAGGGTTGCCACGTGGTCACATTAACTGATCAGTACATTCTCTTACTATGGGAACAATGCACAGAAGCCAGAAATTACAATCACAACATGGCTTTGTGAAGAAGAAATCTGAGCAAGGGAATTTCATTGGATAGTAATGTTCAATACAGGGTTAGACTTGATAAATAGAAGGATAATTACACTGGCAGATCCAGACATATCTCTCCCCTGGAGTTGCACTGAAACATTCTTCCTATGAGAAATCCCCTTGTTCTACATTGAAGATCACACCTATCAGGGGAAGAGACAGAAAGTTTTCAAATTAGATTCTAGGCCTTTCAGTACCCACATTCTAATTGTCTGAGTAGTACTTGATTTTTCTCTAGAACATCTCTACTTGACATTTCCAAATAGTTGATCTGCAGATGACTGGTCCCCAAAACTACTCCCACTTTCAGAGACTTTTTTTTTATATTTGGGCTACCTCATTTCATCCCATGTATCCTGACTACTTTATGGTCCAGCCTAGCTATCTGGACCATTTCCTTAATTCAGATGAATTGACCATTTTGCGGAAGGTAGATATATGTCTACCTTTGTTTGTCTTTGTTTGTCTTTAATTAAATTTAATTTAAATATATAAAAAAAAAAAAACTGGTCTGGACTGGTCTGCCTTTGGTAGAGGCCTGAGCAGAGACAGGAGAACATACAGATAGTGCTCCCTATATTTGCCATTCAGGAACTTCTCAAACAAATAACTTTTGCCCCCAGTTTGTTATGCTTCTTGGGTTAATTCAAGGCAATTCAGGTCAACTAGTATAACAAATATTTGCTTGCCAAGTGTTATGGACTGAATGTCTATGTCCCCCAAAAATTGGTAGATTGAATTCCAATAGGATATTATTAGGAGGTGGGTCTTTGGAAAATAATTAGGTCATAAGGGCAGAGCCCCCATGATGGGACCAGTGTCCTCATAAGAAGAGAGCTAACCCTCTCTCTGCTCTCTACCATGTGAGGATACAAGACAAAAAAGTCCCTCTGCAAACCAAGAGGAGAATTCTCCCCAGACACTGAACCTACTGACACCTTGACCTTGGATTTCTCAGCCTCCAGAATTGATATGAAAAAAAACCTTTGTTGTTTAAGCCACCCAGTATATGCTCTTCTGTTATAGCAACCCGAACTAAGATCCCAAGCTCCTATTATGTCTAATAGTGCTGTCAAGGAACTAGAAACAGAGAGTCAGGAATTCTGACCCATGTTCTAGGATTCCACTCACATACTGACCTTAGCAAATAGTTGTCAAAACATCTCTGAGTGTGCACAAATTCTGCACTGAGCAATTGAAAATACTTCCTCCCATCTGTATCATTCTATTTTCCTGTCACACTGTCTCACTTCACCCTTGTTTTGTTTTTCTCCCAGTACCAGACCTGGATGCCTCAAACTTTTATCATTAACTTCTATAACCGCTCAGTCTAAAGTCATGGTCCATCACTCTCCATCCTCATTTTGCTTTTGCATTTTGCTCATTATCAAAAACTATTTTACTCATTTGTTAATTGGTAGTCCCTGTCTTCCTCATCTAGAAAAAGTAAGCTCCACGAAGGTAAAGACATTCATTGCCTCTTATAAATGGTGATACTCCCGAGTCCCTAGTCCCTAGAGCAGCCTTAGTATGCAATAGGAGTTTAATCAACACACACTATAGGGAAGAGTGACTGAGTCAGTGAGACTTGTAACCACCATCCCTAAAAGCTTCAGTCAGAACTTGATTATCTACAGAGACAGGGAGTGCACATTCTGTGACTCCCACAAGATAACATTTCTAGCAGGTGGTAGTAGGGGTTGCTATCTGCTCTGTCAAATGAGACACACTCAAAGTGCGTGTTCTCTCAAGACCAGGGGAACCAACTCAGCCATGGAAGTGAGGGACTGGCAGGAACAGGTGGGTCCTGATTGACATGGAGCTGAGTGGGAGCGCAAGTGAGAACTTGCCTGTGTTTTGCTCAAGGGCAGGAAGGTTTTAACAAGAAAGAGAGGAAGGAGAATGAATTAAAGATAAGGAACATGATAGAAAAGGTAGTGTCAGGGATGGAATAAAGATTTATAAAATTTACCATTCTAGGGATGCTTCAAAGACATCAGAGTCAACCCTCTACCTTTACTCTCCTCTACAACCACCCTGATGAGTGGCCATCTTTTCCTAGAACAACTTTGCCTCATGATGGGAAACTTAATACCCAGTGTTACTAATGGCACCTGACATTTATTGAAAACCTACTATGTGCTGTACTGGGCTACCAGGAATTCTGCATAAGGAGCGCACTGCATTTTGCAGGGACTATGACATGAATAAGGGCTCCTCTCATGATGGATCATGGGGTGCCACCCCCTGGGGTAGGCACGTGGTAATCCGTGGCAAAGTTAAACCCCGAAGTTCCTCCGTAAAGTGATCTGACCCCTTGACATCCACCTCCTTGTAACTTCCACCTAATGGCCCTGACTTTGCCTGCCGAGACCCTCCAGAATGCCATCAGCCCTTCCCTTTCCCATGCCCAGCTCCTCTACACACATACCCCGCTCACTGATTCTTGAGCTCTTCAAAACATAAATTGGTCAAACCACTTCCGACTTAAAAACCTTCAGTGGCTCTTGAACCAAAGGCCAAATTCCTCCCATGGTTGTTCCTAAGGCCTGTGTGACCTTCCCTGCCTATCTCTCTACTCCCAACCTGAGCCACTCTCTTTGTCACTTGCTTCCCTGAAGCCACACTATCCTCTTCTAGGGATCCCAAACATACCAAGGTCCTTGCCACTCAGAGCCTTCACATTCTTACACCCTTCCTTAGCATCCTCTTTACCTCTCTCCTTATATGTTTATTCCTTCTCCGTTTTTAGGTCTCTGATTAATATCATATCCTCAAAGCGGACTTTTCTAGCCATAATAGCTAAATATTCCAATGGCATTTTCTATCTCCTGTGATCTTTTCTATCTCATTTTCATGTTTATTTCCTTTCCAAGATTTTAAAGCTCACGTTAAAATAATAATAATAAATCTGCTTACTTGTTTTTACCATTTTGCTCGACCCAAATGCAAACTCAAGAAGACAGATACTGCCATCTTTTATACCACTGAATCCCCACTTCACTCATAGAAAGCATTCCACGAATATTTGGTGAATGAGTGAATGAATAAATGAATGAATGAATGCTAATAAGTCGACTTTTGATGGGCCCCTAGATAGCTTTAGAATGGGGGCTGGTTGCCAGAGGAACCAACTGTATGATTAGAGGGTTACGGCCTTCAGCCCCACCCCCTGAGCTCTGGGAGTGCAGAGGCTAGAGATTAAGTTATCCTTATTGGGTCCATTCTTCTCCCAGATAAAATGTGCTCAGTTCTTTCAAATGTTCTTCATATGCCATGGTACTTCTGGCACAGAACAAGTTTTCTACGTTATCCCTAAAGTACAACTCTCCAGGTGTAATTGAACTTAAACAGAATACAGTGGGATGGTCTTCTCCCCTTTCTATCCATGCTGGGGCCCAAGAATTAGCTTTTATTAGGGGAGGTGGTTGAAAGAGTTAAAAAACTGCCCTGTCTATACAGTAACCTCAGATTTTGCCTAGTAGTAGTAGTACAACTAGTAGTACACTAGTTAATATTTATTTACTTTTCACTAGTTAATATTTGATAACAAGCTAACTCTACTCCCCACCCGCTAAAGCCATGATCTGTACAGCTTGCCATTTCAGTGGTGTAGATACTCCCACCATGGCTGATTTCAAGCTACAAAATGAGATCACTGGACATAGATTTGGGGAGAGCTGCTGCCATAGAGTTGGCTCCAGTACACCACTGCTGCGCCCCCAGCTCCTGCCCTTCCCCCACATTTCTCGACTCCCACACAGACCCACAATCTCCCATGTCACTGAAAAACATCACATAAGAGAACCCACACATCAGTCTATGCAAACACTCTGAGTTTCTCCATAAACTTATTAAAAATTCTTTGTTTCCTTTTTCTGACCAAAATCAGTGGGCAAGAGACAAGTAGTTCTTTTGTTGTTGTTTTGGTTTCTTTCTTTCTTTTCTTTTTTTTTTTTTTTTTTAAGATTTTATTTATTCATGAGAGACACAGAGACATAGGCAGAGGGAGATGTAGGCTTCCTGCAGGAAGCCCGATTCAGAACTTGATCCCAGGACTCCAGGATCACGACCTGAGCCAAAGGCAGATGCTCAACCACTGAGCCACCCAGGTGACCTGTTTTGGTTTCTTTTATTCACTACATTCATTTCTTTTTCTCCTTAACTCTCCCAACAGGTGGTACAACTTAAAAAGGCATAATTTAGCATCAGGCTCTTCAGTGAGTGTGTGGTTTTCCAGCACATAGGGCTGTGATGTCATTTGAACACCAAGTGGTGTGTTTCTTCTTCTTCTTCTTCTTCTCCTTCTCCATCTCCTTCTCCTCCTTCCCCTTTCTTCTTCTTCTTCTGTTTCTTCTTCTTCTTCTTCTTCTTCTTCTTCTTCTTCTTCTTCTTCTGTTTCTTCTTCTTCTTCTTCTTCTTCTTCTTCTTCTTCTTCTTCTTCTGTTTCTTCTTCTTCTTCTTCTTCTTCTTCTTCTTCTTCTTCTGAGCATGCTTCGGAACTATATTTACCATGTTTTTTATTTGGGTCATTGGGAAAAGACTGGCAATTAGTTATTTTGGCAAAGTTTCAGTTATGCCTGAAAAAGGAACACAGACTTAACATGTTATATAATCACTCTTAAACCACCTCTGGGAAGTTCTCCAAGCCCTGTGTGTCAGTCTCCATTGTGCATGTCAGGACATAACCTCTATAAGAATTTCCATTTTGTGAAGCAGGGTGGGGAAATGCTGTGAGACAGAACTGAATTTAACTGTGAGGTTGACTTGTTATGGGAGAAGTAAAAGGAAGAGTTTATCTTATCCTGAAACCCACACATTAATCCTTAGGCAATGCTGGGGCACAGACTATCTTCCCAACCACTGGACTCCATGTTGTAAAGTAGATTTCCTGTGGAATCCACTTGTTTCTGTGGGTGATTTTTCATTTTTGTATGGTAAACTTTTTATTTAAGTGTAACTGTAACATGCTTATGAAAAAGTGCACAAATCATAAACCTGCAGCTCAATGAATTATCACAAAATGAATAGACCTATGTAACCACTTCCCAAGGCCGCAGGAAAAAAAAAAAGAGAGCACTACCAAAAGTTCTCATGTGTTCCCCCAGGTATTGCCTCCCCACTTTCCCCCAAATGTGATCACTCACACTTCTATGGAAAAGTTTTCATTTTACTTCTCTGATTCTAAATCAAAGTTCTAATTTTTTCCCCATAATTGTCTTAAAGAACTCTTTTTCATGTTTATGAACTAGAGATTGAGAAATTGGGGAGCACATTTGGGGGCATCACTGAATCAGATGTTGAAATCTAGTAGAGGTCAAGGCCACCTCTAGAGCATGTAGGAAACTGAACATACATTTTTTGCAAGGGTCCTGTCTATACAAACAATTTAACTAAAATGTGTACTACAAGATTCATAGAGCCATATGAGGGATAGTGATTTATCATAAAGATTTATAATAGTGGTTACAGGACAAGTACTTAAGTCTTTGTTTATTGTCCAATTGATGCAGCTGGAGAGTTAGTACTGTCCGGGCACTATTTATTCTGCTTCAGATCCAAGAAATAGCTCTTCCTGTCCTTTATTGTCAATGCCTTGCTTCTGGCTAATTTTACATCTCTTACCACAAGAAAAGATAGCAATGCTGATATTACTCACAAACTACCTGGCTCTTCTGAATCATGAAACAATATAACTCTTCTTGCCTGTTCCTAATTCTGTTTATTTAATTCTGGCTACATCATTACTTGTGATGCTGCATCGTTTACCATGTCATTCCTTTTTTTTTTTAATTAAAGATTTTATTTATTCATGAGAGAGAGAGAGAGAGAGAAAGAGAGAATGGCAGAGACACAGGCAGAGGGAGAAGCAGGCTCCATATGGGGAACCCGATGCAGGACTCGATCCCAGGTCTCCAGGATCATGCCCTGGGCTGAAGGCGGTGCTAAATTGCTGAGCCACCTGGGCTGCCCTGCCATGCCATTCTTAGATACTGGCTTCCAATGACACTCTCCAAGTTATTGTTCTTTGTTGAGATGCTTAAGAATGCAAGTATTACCCAAAGCATGCAGGAAATTGTGAATAATGATTCATTTTTTTGGTCGTGTTAAATCTGCCATTAGGAATTTTACAACATTCACATAGAACAATACATCTTCCAATCATGTTTTCTTGAACTATTTAAGGCCATAGTCATCACATTTGTAGGATGTGACTACCATGTTGACTGTCCTTCTGCTTTCTCTACGTGGCCACCAGCAGGGAGGATGAGTGAAGCGCCCATGAGCAGAGAGAGCATAAATGGTTCCATTCTCAGGGTCATGTTTACACTTTATCTTGCACAGGTCAAGATGGGCCCAACGAGTATTAATGTCACCACATCATTAGGAGGCAAGAGAAGACATTGATCAGAAAGATCTATTGGCTTTGCTCTGCAAGGATCTTAAAAGTTCTTGGATGAGGTAAGTGCTGCCACCTCTGGAGGAGTGCCTAACATGTAGGGTGTGGCATATAGATTGTCCTCAGCACCAGCAGTACACAAAGTAAAGGATGCCTGCCATGACCACCATTGACTTCAGGTGATTTAGATCAGAGGCAATACCATAGTTGGAACACAGATGGGAAGAACCAGTGTGCACAGGCTCAAATGTGCAGCTTAAGTCCAAGAACCCATTGCTGATCCCCAGTAGTCTGAAGTCCTGAACTTTTCTTATGTCTGACATGAGTGAGAGTCATCTAAAATCAGTGTGTCCATACCATCCTTCTGGATGATCCCATAACATGGTATTTGGTATTTGGTATATGGTATCAGGGCCCCATAATATTGCCATAGATGTGACCCCAGAGTTTCTTGGGGCCTCTGGTCAATCCCAAGAGCAAGGTAGAGGATCAGAGAACACCTAAAGGGAAGGATGGAGTACATGAGGGTACAGGCCTGAGCATGGGTCTCTGTTTCTGAATGGATCTGCAGGCCCTGGGTGGCTCTAGACACCACAGGGAGACTTAGATATTTTCAAAGAATGCACTTCAAAGGGTGGGGGCTCCTGAGGCTTGTGGTCTGGGAGAGGCGCTGGGCTTTCATAGGTATAAGGAAGATACTGATGTTGATAAGATTACTAAGGCAGGGCCTTTTATATTGATTTTCTTACTCCCAAAGTCTTCCCCTAGACTTCCTATTTCCTGAAAGATCTGCTATGGTACCAAGGGAGAAAAAAAGGGTGTGCTTATGGCTTTTTCTTTCTTTCTTTTTTTTTTTAGCGAGAGGGTATGACACTGCAGAAATTGTCTATGTCTTAAGGGTCAGTCTTGGCTTCCTGCTAGATGCATATCTTCAGGTATGTTATTAACCATCTGGTTTCTTTATCTATAAAATGGACATAAAATAATACACAACAAAACACACAAGACGTTGTCAGAATTAATAGGAGATAATGTGAATGCAAAATGTTTGGCAAACTGGAAAGGACTATCCAAATATAACCTTGTGTTTTTTTAATGTTTACATGTACTAATTGTTCAGCTGAGTTCTTTCAATTCACTCTCCTTTGAATCATAATTTTAGAATTTATGCCAATTATACTATTTGAAATCTATGTCCTGAGTCCAGTAAAGGATACCATGGTCCCTTCTTTACTCTTCTTGGAGAGTTCCTTGACTTTGAGACCCTGATTCTGGCCTGCCCCAAGCACTAACCTATGTGTCATACTTGCCTTGAAGTAGAATAAAAATAATATTTTACCTATTTTTCTAGCTAAAATATATTTTTAAACCCATCAGTCTTGATAAGGGATACATACTTACATGACCCGGGTTCCTAAAAAGAAGTGAATGAGTGAGGCCATGCTGGGCACAGCCTTGACTAGCCCTGAGTCTCTGGCACCCAAGTAAGAAGGAGCCTAGGGGAACAGGGTTTTCAAATAAAGTGTGGAAGGCAGCCTCTAAAGTGGTCTCCAAGGATCCCCACCTTCTTTGTCTACCCCCTCCCTCATGGGGTAGGCTTGGCTTACTGGCTTGCTCCTAATGAAGAATATGGAAAGGAAACAGTATGTCACTTCCATCAGTTAGACTCTGTAAGATTAAAACTTTCATCTTCCTAATGGACTATCTTCCTTTTGGTTCTAATGAAGCAAGCAGCCATGGTGGAGAGGCATATGTGGCAAGGAATTAAGGACAGTCAACCTTAATTGACTGCTTAAAGTCCACCTTTCAGAAACTGAATCCTAGCAATAGCCATGTAATATGGGAAGTGAAGTTTTCCCTAGGTAAATCTGATGCAATCCCAGCCCTGGGGGACACTTAGATGGCGCCATGTGAGGAACCCTCAAGTAGAAGATCCAGCTGTGCAAGTCTGTAAGAAACTGAGAGAAAATAAATGTGTGTTATTTCATGGTGCTAATTTTGTGGCAATTTGCTATGTTTCAATCTATAACTAATACATTTTTAAAAATTCTAAGAATTACTAAATGTAATTAGTACATATAGCCATAATGAACACAGTCCCCTCGCCACTGGAGAAGATCAAATATTTATTAGCTTTAAAACAGTATAGGTTAATTCTGTTACAATGAATACTGCCAGAGACACACTTAAAAAAATTATACCAGGATTCATTTTTAAAATATTTCTAAACTCCAGGATTAATAATATTTCTTGGTCAAATGAACCAGGACATCTGACTTGAACTTACTGTGTCTACCTTCAGAACGAATTACCCTGCTTGCTCAGCCAATGTTTCTGTCAGAGAAAATATTCTTTTGAGTTCACTTGGAGACCACTCACCTGTGCATTTTACAGCTGAAATGAACCGGGATTCCCGAGACTGAGTGACATACCTGAAGCCACATGGCTCATTAAGGCAGGGACAGCACGAATTGCAGTTCTTTCTGTTCCTGCCTCTTCCTCACGGAACACTGGTGATTCTTCTGTGATCACGTGTGGTCCCTCTGCCTCTTTCCCACTCAGGCTGGCCCACTTCACACCTCCTTACTGCTGGAGCCTTCCAGTTGGCCTTCTGCATTCCTTCCAGTTCTTTCTTCAAACCACATTAAGACTCATCTTCCTACAACCTCACTTTCCTCCTGCCCCTTCCTTGATCAAGAATCACAAAAGGCTACCTATACCTAGAGTTTTCTAAATCAAATTCAAACTCCTCTGCCTTGTTGTCAAATCCTCCTGAAACTGGCCCCAGCTTACACACCCATCCACCTTTATTCCCCATTCTGCCCAGCACACCTGGGCACCATCACCAGAGAGCTCTCTTACGCTCTGCTGTGACATACGTCTCCCCACTTGCCTTTTTCAAAGGTAGGTTTTAGTGCCTCCTCTCCCCTAATACCCTTCCTTCTTCCTATTATGAGTCCTTAAAGAACAACTTCAAAGAACATCTTGAGCTTCATATTTTCCCCTCAGCACTTATCATGACCTAACCTATATATTGTATGTTCACCTATTCATCCTGTTTACTGTCTTTTTTCTCCCCATGGAATGTAAGCTCCATGATGGCAGGGGGATTTTTGCTATTCTATTCACTGCTGTTGTCTCAGGGGCTAGAATAATGCCTGACACAGAGGAAGCAATTAATGTGTATTTCAATTAATAAATTAAATTCTACTTGCTCTATTAAATTCTCCCTCACACTGCTATCTTTCTTTTTGCAAATACCTAAACATTTGGTCTCTCTAGCACCCAGTCAGGCTTTGTTTTATGAATTCTATTTTGTTTCTCTGATCTGTAGAACTACTTGTGTATGTTTATGGATGTCCAACCTCCTTTCTTCCCTTCTTGTTCTAGAAATATACTTGCCACCCCACTTCGCCTAACTCCACAGAGGCGGACCCTAAGCTGGGTCAGTCATTCCTCTGGCCACAGACAATGGTCAAGGGATGGGCGTAAGACTCATGCAAGGACAGTTGGAGGCCTTCTCATGACTTCATTATTGAGGTTCCTATAGCTTTTCCTTTGATTCCACAAGCTACCCTTCTAATAAATCCCCTTTTGCTTAAGTTGGCTTGAGTTACCTTTCTGCCATGTGCAACTTGAAATCTGTGTCTTGTATTTTCCTTATCTTTTTCAGCTTGCAGACCAAATACATGCATTTGGTTGTATATAGACTTCTATATTTTAAATGACAGGTAGTTCAGTACAATGTACCCCCTACTTTGTTATGCAAGTAGTGAATTACTACAATGAAAAAGCATAGGGCAGCCTGGGTGGCTCAGTGGTTTGGTGTCGCCTTCAGTCCAGGGCCTGATCCTGGAGACCCGGGATCGAGTCCCACATCAGGCTCCCTGCATGGAGCCTGCTTCTCCCTCTGCCTGTGTCTCTGCCTCTCTCTCTCTCTCTCTCTCTCTCTCTGTCTCTCATGAATAAATAAATAAAATCTTAAGAAAAAGAAAAAAGAAAAGTGTATCTACTACACTATTAACCTGTGATCCAGGTGAATCTGTATGACAAACATAAGAGAACAGTAATGGCAATCGTGATGGGGGAAAAATACAGAAGGCAACTTTTTTTAAGTTTATTTTTAAATTTTTTAACATTTTACTTACTTATTCATGAGAGACAGAGAGAGAGAGAGGCAGAGACATAGGCAGAAGGAGAAGCAGTCTCCCCACAGGGAGCCCATGCAGGACTTGATTCCAGGACCCCAGGATCACACCCTGAGGCAAAGACAGATGCTCAACCAATGAGCCACCCAGGCATCCCACAGAAGGCAACTTTTAAGTGTACCATATACTATACTTGTTATAGTTCCACTTTCCAGATGGAAGAATTTGAACTCAAAGAAAGCAAATATAAGGTCTGGTTTTATAGTTGCAGAGTTCTTTCTTTCTTTCTTAGAGAGAACATGTATGAACAAAGAAGGAACTGAGGGAAAGGGAGAGAGAATCTCAGGCAGACTCCCAGCTAAACATGGATCCTGATGTGGGGCTTGATCCCAGGACCCCGAGATCATGACCTGAGCTGAAAGCAAGAGACGACTGCCCAACACACTGAGTCACCCAGGGGCCCTGCAGCTTTCTGAGTTCTTTAGTAGTGATGGACCGGGATGAATTCTGATTCAGTTTTCAATAGCCTGACTAGGTTATTTACCACCAATATTTTCATTTTTATCATTAGTGCATAAAAAAAGATGACAGGCACCTATTTCTCAGGATTGTTTGAGGATTGTTTCTTTTTTGAGGTAATATGTGTAAATGATTTAGCTTAGTTTCCCAAGGAAACAGAACTTGAGCCAAAAGCTTATACGCTAACATTTCTATGGGGGATGTAATCCCAGGGAAGCATATGTGAAGGTTAAAGAGCAGAGGGGCCAGGAAAGAAGTAAGCAAACCTGCCAGATTTTGGTAATCCTCATGGTTCTGCCTCCAAATAGTCTGCAGCTCCTGGTACAGTCTATCTGGGTAGAAGAAGGGAGAAGAAATCGCGGGCTGGCTTCTACTCCAATTGGCCAACATTTGCCCACAGAGCGTCAGTTCCCTGTACTTCCAGGGTGTATGACCTACCTTCTCTGGCAACTGATACAGGAGACCTCAAAGTGTGAGCCACAAAAAGTTATCAGGACTCCTACTTGCTTATCCTCACTCTGCAGACTGATGAGACAGCCAAATGAGCTATTGAAAAAGTATGTGCACCAAGAGGTCTCCCAGAATTTCACATCTCAGTGGCAACAAGAAGTCCCAGAGCAGGAAATGGAGAGGTTCATATAGTGTGAGGCCCACCCAACTAAGCTGGGGAGCCATGACAACATGATCCTATCAAAAAGGCAGCATTTTGATCTCCTACCAAGATCAAAATGTTTCCTCCAACCCATAAGAATGTGGCTGGTGCCAGGCCCTCTGGGTTAGGAACAGAAAGCCATGGCTAAGCAACTCTGGAGAACTTGCTTTTCTAGCCCCAAAATAGTGACTATGGTGGCTGGTGCTGGAAGATGTTACATACTGTTAGTTTTCTTCCTTACTTAGGAAGCTCAGACACAGGCTGGAATGTCTGTAGCTCTGATATTAAAATGTAATTCTATTAAGAACAAATACAAGATGATTCAAACTGACTACAGTGGACATTAGCTTTATTTATCTTTTTATTTTTTTCTAAGATTTTATTTATTTATTCATGAGAGACACAAAGAGAGAGAGAGAGAAAGAGAGAGAGAGAGAGAGAGAGAGAGAGAGAGAGGCAGAGACACAGGCAGAGGGAGAAGCAGGCTCCATGCAGGGAGCCCAACGTGGGACTCGATCCCAGGTCTCCAGGATCACACACTGGGCTGAAGGCGGCGCTAAACCACTGAGCTACCCGGGCTGCCCAGACATTAGCTTTAATACTGTGAAGATCAGTGAGATCATATTATTGATGTATTCTTGAACTCATAAGATAAAAAGACCTCAGCATATGAGTGTTATTACTACTCTCATTGTTTTACCTAGTTAGTGGCAGGTGAGCCATCCATTTGGGTAATATGAGTATTATTGATGACACACTTGACAAACTTCCCCCCAACTTTTTAAAAAAGATTTTATTCATTTATTCATGAGACACACACACACACACACACACACACACACACACACACACACAGAGGCAGAGACACAGGCAGAGGGAGAAGCAGGCTCCATGCAGGAAGTCTGATGTGGGACTCGATCCTAGGACTCCAGGATCATGCCCTGGGTCAAAGGCAGACGCTCAACCACTCAGCCACCCAGGTGTCCCAATTCCCCCTTTCTAAACACCACCAATGGTGTCTAAGGCTTTGTGTTCTCTGGGCCAGAAGTGTCTCCATTTCTTAGACATTTGGCTCTTTGGGGTGAGTCTCTGAGGCACTGATGACTTTCTAATTTCTATAATGGCCTAGGGGCTTTTTGACCTCTTTTTTTCCTATTGAAATCTCTGCCAGAGTTGGCCACTTTCCAAGAACCAACTCCAGAAAAATGTGAAAGTAGGCAGCTAGCTAGACTCTGTTAAAACATCTAGGGTTTAAAAACCACCTCATGGACCTGATGAAAGAACATGGCAGCAGCAATACCTACAGGCCAGGTGACCCCACAAGATGTCTTTAACGTGAAGTTGGCAATTTCTCATGGAGACATCTAATCTCCCCAAATTCCACACATGATTTCCCAAACCTGGCCAAGTAATGTGAGTTACCGGCTTTATCCTTAATTTGGGATCATTTGTAGTAGTTCTAAAAACTGCCTCAGTGTGTGAGTTTCCTTGGACTACAAGAAAAAAAAAAAAAAGGACTTATATGTTCCAACTGCCTGAACATTTTCTACTTGAAAAAAAAAATAAAATGAATTAGACAGGAAGATAATGGTACATGACTCATGGTAAACAAATACCAAACACATATTATCTTAATCATCCTGTACCAAAGTCAGGAAATTGTGTGAAACTAAAAAGGAATTACCCAGAAAGGAAAAATGAAGGATATCCAGAAAACAAATTTGAAGGTTTTATTTTTTCAAATTGTCAATTTGTATGACTTCAAACAACCACGTCAATCCGAGATAAAATAGAGATAAAAGAACACTTGGATATCTTAAAATCTACCCCTGTCTCAATAAGCTAGTTTTTTTTTTTAATAAGCTAGTTTTTAATTAATGAAATATCTATTTATGAAAGTCTCCATTAACTTTTTGCAATCCTATACTACTTTGAAAGATCAGAATTATAACTTATTACTCCTATAATAAGCAGTATCCCTAAAATCTCTTGACTGCTAACTGTATTTCCTACATTCTGTTAGATGACCTAACACACAAATGTTTAAGTCATCCTCATCTTCGTGGAGTTTTTGGTGTAGTTAAATAAGTGGATATTATGTGAAAACTCCCTATTTTATGAAGTGGTAAGAAGCTAGCTTGGAACAGGAATGAATTCCTCTCTATAAGGTAATATGATGTATTTCCTCCTAGAAATAAGTCAAGGTGGCCAGCGAGGGATGGGGGCAGAAAGATACACAAAGCTATAGAAAATTCTTATATAGGATTATTATTTGTATTAATATGTATCTAGACATATTTACCCCCAGAACAATATAAGTAACTTATAATGTTGCATAAAATATCTGAAGCACATACATTTAGAGTGAAAGAAGAAAAGTAAGAGGTTTAAAATTAGAACCAGGAATTAAATGAAAGCAAACATGTACATTTAATGATGCTATGGACAGGTAACAAATCTGAACCTAAGCTTTCCATCAGTTATTATGCAAAAGGGAAATCCAGGCAGCTATGCAGTTCACAAGGTGCACAAGCCGAAAATCTACCAAGTACTTAGAAGAAGTGAAACTTAAGAGAGCAAAGAGGAATTTCTTCTATGGTTGTTGCTAAAGAAGGCAGCAAGTGACGTAATGAGCAATACTTTTTAGAAGACATTATTTAGAGTAGACAAAAGTGAGTTTTATGGACTCGTTTTCTTACATTGCCCTCTCTTAATATAGGTCAAGGGTATCCCACAAAACATTCAGGAAGCATTTAGCTCTACAGGTGTTGAGGAGGTGGACAGAGTGGAGAGGTGAGGAAGACAGTGTTCAAGGAACACAAGCATTCTACACACCTAGCTTATACCTAGACATGTGTCTTATTCATCTTTGTATTCCTTACACCTAGTACAGTGTTTAGAACATAGTAAACACTTAGTAAATATTTAAAGAATTGAGTGGTTAAATGAGTAAACTCTTTCAATGAAGAGTCTGAGCTAGAACACGGGTATCCACTGGTGGTCTTAGAACATATTCCCTGAAGATGGGGGGTGGGGGGGAGGACTACTGTGTGTGATCTTCAGGGAGATAGTTACAGTTTGTCCACCAAGAGCCAGAGCCAGTGAATTGCCCTATCCTTGTAACGGGGCCTGGATCCACGAAGGCATGTTTATGCAATACTCCTAGTAGTAGGATCAAAGTCTCTGAAATTGCCAGCATGATTGGCTAAACTGACGTAAACCCTATCTGTTTCTCTATGTATCTAGGTCACATGTAGGTGGCCCACAGGTCAAACTGTGGTTTTATATGCAGAAGAGTAGTTTGAAAAATGAAAAGAGCACTTAAAAATCAAAGGACTTCATGTTAATAACCTTGATTAATACTTTTTTTTTGCTAAATTTGGAAAAGCTGCCCACACTGGGTCCATATTCCCAAGGGGAGGCATTTGGCTGCAGTTGTGTAGCAGCTACCTCTGTGGATTAGGTAACTGACCACAGGGCCGAATGGTATTGTTAGCTATCAGAGTGTTTGGTTGGTTCTCTTAGAGTAGAAAAAGTTCTTGATACCCGTATTACTATGAAAAAAAGAGGAGTGAAGGTAGAGAAAGTCCTATGTTCTTACACCAGACCCTCTTCACCCGTGCATCTACCTGCTTGGGCCTGAGATGTCCTCTTAACATTGTTCCCCTTCAAAATTTTTACTATCAGTGCCAGCCATCTCTGGTTTCTTTTTCTTCACACTTGCCTCCTCCACCCGGGAAGAATGTCTAATTGTCATTGTTTATCAACTCACACATTCTGTGGTTCCTCCATATCAAGAGTGGGACAGATCTTTTCTCCCAGTTGGTAAATCTGAGAGTAGGAAGTATATTTGAATTATCAAAGTTTGGCACCTTTAGCTTAGCTCAGGGAAAAGTGATTTAGCAAAAGTAAAGATTGCTCACGGTGTGGTCTGGGAGCAGGAAAGAGGGACCGATGCCTCAAATCATCTTGTGTGCTGCATCTGTGGCATAATATTCATGTTCATGATTTGCTAGTCACCATATTCCATGTATTCATGTCCTGAGGCTCTTATTTTTTGAGCTTATAGGTGCAAAGTGATTAAAACCAAGAAAGAAATCTGAATCCATCTGTGGCTTTACTGGACTCCAAAGTTTATCTTTGATGATGAGCTGGAGATAAAAAGATGCTACTTTCATTTCCACTCACATTTTTAAAAAGTTTTTTCTTTGGATGCTTATCTATTTGTGGTTGTAGTAGGAGAAAGGTAGTCACGGGGGAAATTAGGTACAAGATACATATTCACTAATTGAATGAATGAGTGAACATCAGAGGTAGTATCTAGAAGGTTGATTTGTAGCCTGAAGCATATTGGCGATCAAAATGGAGAGGCAGAGGATGGTGTTATGAAAGCATGCAGGTGTTATGATGGCCCAGGTGAACTATGTCAACCTGGTGGCATCAGTTACTGATCAAAGCTGGGTTGGGGGGACTGGGAAGACAGAAAAAAAACTGAGAGAAAAGGGGGACAAATGACTGACTTTGTGCTGGTGATCATTTTTCCTGGATATTTTGCAGAATTGCTATACAGCAATCATAGAACAATAGTGGTAGTGTTCTATCACAAATATCCCAACTGTACAAGGAAGGAAAAAAAAAATAAGAGAAAGTAATGATCAGTCCTACTCACTTAAAGAGAAAAGGCCCAGCATGATTCTCCAAATGTAAAACCAGAAAAAATTTCAAACACTTTGACAAAACTAGTCAAGTTACAATTTGTGGGCATTTCATGTTTCACTACAGCCTGCCATGACAAAGTAATGCAGCTCAAGAAGGTTTGGCGATTTCTGTGTGAATATAGCCGCATACATCAGCATTTTCCCCTTTGCCTCCTGGAAATCATCCAAAAGCAACAAGGAGAATGAAAAAAAATGCATACCCCATTTTTAGTGAGATTAGGAGACAGGTAGATTCTCCAGACTCCGAAATATGTAAAAGGCCACCAAATGCCACTGAGTTCATAGGAGAAAGGGGAAAATGCAGAGAATGGGCTTACAGGGTAAGGGAACCCAGGGTGAGATCTATCTAGGCAGGATCCAGCAAAAATACACTATTGAAGGTGAGAGCCTCATCCTGAGAGGTAAAGATTTCCCCATGATAGATTGTGTTAATTGTTCAAAATACTAACTGACCCCTCCTAGCAGTCTCTCCTACCACCTGGAACTTTCTAGCCCCGTCCTAAGCAGGGCTATCCCTGCTAAAGATTGATATATCCCACTCTCCTCGCACAGGGTTGACCATGAAGTGTGCTTTAGCTAATGAAATGTGAGTGGAGTGACAGGTACCACTTTGGAGCAGAAGCTTTAAAGAGCCATCATATGGCTCTGCCCCTCTTCTTTCCCCTCAGTTATAGACCAGCAATGTCCCTGATAGGGGTACTTGGATTAAAGAGGATGTTTTTCAGAATCACAGCCAACCCATGACGTCCAGCTGTAAAATGAATGAGAAACAAACCTTTGTTGAAGAAATAGGATTTGGGGGCCATTTGCTACAACATAACTTAGCCTAAGCTAACTCATATAAATATAAATGTTTTCAACGGGAGGTCCAACAGTTGTGATGAGCTAGATCTGGGTTGTTTTGGAACAGAAGGAGAAGTCTACTCCAAGAGTCACACAAAAGGCCATATACAGGAAGAAGTCTGTCTCTGCAGCAGCAAAAAAGAAGCAGCTAGCATGGGATACTATGAGGAAATCTACTGATTTTATCATTCTCATATCAGGGCACTAGCAGATATTGTCTAAAGAAATAGAAGAACTAACGTTCTTCTGTCTAAAGAAATAGAAGACTAACGTTACTAAAAGTTTGTAAATAAAGTTATAATTATGAAGAGAAAAATAGAACTAAAGTAAAAACCTTCTGAAATATTAGAAGAACATGCCCTCTCCCCCCTCCAAAAATCCACATAATGGAAGGCTTCTTAAAACACTATGAAAATAAAAAACACCAAGTTCTAGAGAATGAAACCCAAATATACGCACAGATAGACTAAACTCATAAATGAAAGAAAAAGTCTTTCAGATTTGATTATTGTGTTGGCAGACTCTAAGGTGGCCCATTTTATGATCTCTGCTTCCTGGGGTTCATGCCCTTGTGTAGTGCCACCACTTGAATGTGGGAAGGAATGGAGAGCTGTGTCTTGCTTCTAACCAATATAATATAGTAAACATGATGGAACATAACTCCTATAATTATGTTAGGTTATATAAAATTCCATCTTGCTAGCCCAACTCCCTCTAGAGATTTTCTTTGCTGGCTCGATGAATTAAGCAGCCACATTGGGAAGTCCATGTAGCAAGGAACCATAGGGAGCCCCTAAGAACTGTGGGCAGCCTCTAATAACTGTGGTTGGCCTCTAGCAGCCGAAGATGGCCTTTAGACTCCAGCCAACGAGAATCTGAAACCCTTAGTCCTACAATCATAAGGAAATAAATTCTGCCAACAACCTAAGTGAAATTGGAAGACTATTCCTCCCCAGTGAAGCTTTCAGCCCTGCAAACACCTTGGTTGAAGCTTCGTTAGACACTAAGCACAGGATCCAGCTAAAGCCTACCTGAACTCATGACCCACATAAATGATAAAACAATAGATTCATATTGTTTTAAGCTGTAATTTGTGATGCAACAATAAAAAATTTAGTATAATCACAAAGCAAAGTTTAATGCTATGCAGATACAAGAGTTACATCTATAAGAAAATTATTCAAAAATATTGAAAATAAAGGATAAGGAAAGGTGTGTTGGGCAAAGGCACACAAAAGGTAAACACAGACTGCAATCACAAGACAAGGTAGAATTTGAAACAAAAACATTATTGAAGGCAAATAAAAATGTGAAAAGTACAACTCAAAGTAAAGCCATAATAATAATGACTTTTATATAACAACGTAGTGGCATTCATAAAGCAGAAATACAAAAGGAAAGGAGAAATTGACAGAAAAATATTAGTAGTAGATTTGTTTCTTCCAAGTTCCAAAGAGATCAAGGGTTCAAAAAATATGAAAGGGCATAGAAGAAATAAATAATGTCATTAATAAGCAAATAGTTGGGATCCCTGGGTGGCGCAGCGGTTTGGCGCCTGCCTTTGGCCCAGGGAGCAATCCTGGAGACCCGGGATCAAATCCCATGTCAGGCTCCCGGTGCATGGAGCCTGCTTCTCCCTCTGCCTATGTCTCTGCCTCTCTCTCTCTCTCTCTCTCTGTGTGTGTGACTATCATAAATTAAAAAAAATAAAAATAAAAAAAAAGCAAATAGTTCTATAATGCATTTCAAACTTTCTTAATAATGGGGAATGTATTCGCAAGTATCCTAGAACAAATACCTTATATTAGCTCCCAAAGGAAACCTCAGCAAACTTCCAAAAGTTAAGTAGCATATTCAAAATTCTCTGATTGCAACAAAAAACACCCAAAAATTAATAACAATAAAACAATTTTAGGCCCCTATGGCCTAAAAATGAAAATACAAAACAAACAAATCCATAAAATCTTCAATATTGGCTCAAAGGAATACAAATTGAAATACATGGAGAAAACATAGAAAATGCAAGGAATAGAAAACATACACATCAGAACATATAAGATAGAGCTAATGCAATTTTTAGAGGGACACTTCATAACCTTAAGTGCTCGTATCAATAAACAAGGGTGAAAACAAGCATCTTAAGAACAGCATATATGCAAAAGGAAGGCATACAAAAATAAAAACAGAAATTAATAAATAAGAAAAATGGAAAAACAGCAAATATAAATGTATTCAAAATAAGTCTTTGGAAAATACAATAAAATAGACAAATTGATAGCTGAATAATTAGTTCACAGGAAATATTGACAGCCTTTAATATAGTCTAAAAAGATGTTCAACCCTACTGCTACTATAAGAGAAATATAAAATGAAACCACACCTAGGTACCATTTTTTACTTATCTGATTGGCAAACAGTCAAACACTTGATGACACACTTTTTTGGAAAGGCCTTGAGGAAATAAACTCTCTTTAATAGTTCTAATGGGTGTGAAAAATTGTACCATCTTTGTAGATGGGAATTTGGATATACCTAGCAAAACAACAGCTCCATAAACCTCAACAATCCACTTCCAGGATTTTGTCCTGCAGATATGTTCATGCAAGGATGAACAAGTTTACTCATTGAAGCATTGCTTGTCAAAGCAAAAATCCAAATGCTCATGATTTAATAAACTACAATCATCTATGTAAAAGTATACTATGCAGCTGCAAACAAGAGAGAAAAAGTCATTTATACATTGATATGAAAAGATCTCCAATGGGGATCCCTGGGTGGCTCAGCAGTTTGGCGCCTGCCTTTGGCCCAGGGTGTGATCCTAGAGTCCTGGGATCGAGTCCCAGGTCGGGCTCCCAGCATGGAGCCTGCTTCTGCCTCCGCATGTGTCTCTGCCTCTCTCTCTCCCTCTCTATGTATATCATGAATAAATAAATAAAATATAAAAAAAAAAAGAAAAAGATCTCCAAAATAGAATGTGAAGTGAAAGGGGCAAGGTAAAGAAAAATGTATAGAATATTCCGTCATTTATCATAAAAGGAGAAAATATATATATTCATAATTCTCTGTGTGAGCATTAAAAAGTTCTAAAAAGGATACCCAAGAGCATAATAGCTGTGGTTACTTGTTCAGAGGAGTAAGAGCAACATAGGTGGGGAATGTGAACAGTTTTATACGTTTTAGTCAAATATTTTAAGAGATAATTTCTCAAAAACTGTAAAGTTTTAAAATTTGATATGTGCTGCTAGATTGAAATACAAATTAACAATATTTTTTATGGCAAAGGAAACCTCCAAGCACATCATTTTGCAATTTATTTCTTCCATGATAAAGAGTCTCTATTTCTCAGATACTCTTTCTTAGTAATAATTTAAATAACTAGAAGTTTAACTATAGATATGGGCCTGTTGGTGGAATGTGAAGATTAAAGCTTGTCTTAAAATAAGATAATTTTGAATAAATAAATAAATATGAAATCCATTATGCACACCTGCATTCATCTACATTTTAATAAGTTGTTTTGTTATAAACAAACCATCCTCATGGTTTCTTCATAGGTTTGTAAATACATAAAAAATATATATAAAACAGATGGTCAGCACCAGGGCCTGCAGTAGATCAAATAAGTCAATAGAATGAGTGTCAAATTAAACGTGAGTAGGGTTTGGGCACTATTAAATGAGTTGTGTTTTGACCCTTTGTAGCTAGAAACCAGAAGTGGGAAGTTTCCGTAACAAAGATACCCAATTTAAAAAACAAAAACAAACAAAAAAACAAAGATGCCCAATTGACTATGCCTGGCCCCACAGCATAAGAAGGTGGGAAAAGACCAGCTCTCAGGAAGTAGACCTGGGATCTGTGAATCTGATCACCTCTACCTTATGGGAGCTAGAAAAAAGGAATTTAATCCTAACCTTTTTAGGAGTAATAATAATGACTCCCAGTGAAAACTCAGTTTATGAGAGTCCAGTTTATTCTGGGCACTGTTGTCATAAGCATGTGAAATTTTCCAGAAAGAGTTTTAGATAAATAAATACATTTCTTTAGTACTGAAACTTACATTTGAAAGGAGGCATTGGCAGAGGTGCCTGGGTGGCTCAGTAGATCAAAGGACTGGCTTTTGGTTTCAGTTCAGGTCATGATCCTGGGGTCATGATCAAGCCTAGTGTTGCATTAAGTGGAGTCTGCTTGGGATTCTCTCCCTCCCTCTCCCTCTGCCCCTCCCCTTCCATGTGCTTGCTCTCTCTCTCTTTCTCTCTTTAAAACAAAAATAAATTTAAAAAATATTTTTTTTAAAGGAGGTAATGACCAACTAAATTTAAGTATTTCCATGTTATTGAACAATGGAAACAAAAACGTATATGCAGCCTTGGGTAACCTAGTTTAACTTTAGTTAAGTATGTTAATGTAAAGTAAGTTAGTAAAGTACATGTCTTAACTGGCAAAACACTTTTGACAAAAGTGAGGTGCAATGCCAGAAATAATGATGTTTGTAATTGTGACATTATTTTTAAAAATGCATTAAACTCACTGCAAAATGAAGATCTGTGAAAGATAGTTTATTAAGGCTGGGAAATGGAATATGAAAGTATCCTTTGTCCTTGAATCAAATGAACAAAAGGAATGAGAAGCTATTAACAAATCTTTTTTTGCTCCTGTTGGGTAGAATGAGCTATTCCATTCCAATAGGCAAAGACTTATTTCATCTGTCACTTTATTCATCACAGAAAACTTTTTTTGATATTTAAGAAGTAGAGAGGGAACTTTCTGTTTAAATTTAAAGAAAAAAAAGTATCATTACGCCAACAATTTAGTCTTCTGATTTCTAAATATAATACCTGAAATTATTAATGTAGTTAGTGAATATGGAAAAATCACCAAGTAATTATGTCTCATGAATTAGCAAGGCAGCACACATTAATGTTTTTATGTATTATGATTTCTGCTGTAACTTTTTGGTTTTCTGCCTCAATTTAAGAATTCTGGTTTGGAAGACTGGAAAGAACACTGCAGCAAGAGTCAGCAGCTTGCAATCTCATTGTAGCTTTGGTTTGAAAGCTAAATGAGTTTGGGAAAGGTTATGTTTGCTTGTTTCTGCTGAGGAGAGAAGGGAATTGATTGAACATCTATAATATTTCAGATAATTCACATATATATCCCATTTAATTCTGAGAATAAGCCAGTGATATGTTATTCTTTCCATTTTATAAACAAAGCCACAGAAGCTAAGAGAGATTAAGTCACTTGTCAAGGTTACTCAGGTAGGGGATGCCAGAACTGGTTTAAAATCCTGCTTTGATCTGTCTGGTTCTAAAGTATCCCATGTGGACTTTCAGGTATTATGTGTATTTATCTGTAAAAACCAAAGGATTGATGAGCTTGAATTTCCCTTCAACCCTGATCTTGGATACAAACCCTCCTCCCCTTTTTCTCAGTATGATTCCCTTCTCAGGTCATTGTGAGTATTGATAGTTTGTTTCTTTTTTCTTGCCAAGTAGTATTCCATGCTAAGTGGGTACTGCAGTTTGTTTAACCATTCACCTATTGAAGGACATCTGGATTGTTTCCTGTTTACTAGAAATAAGATTTCTCTGAACACTTTTGTACGGATTTTTTTTGTGTGTGAACACATCTTCATTTCTTTGGGATAAATGCCCAAGAGGACAATTCCTAGGTAGTGTAGTATTTGAGTACTTCATTTGATGAAAGACTGCAAATGGTTTTGTTTTGTTTTGTTTGTTTAGAGAATGAGTCAGGGCAAGGACAGAGGGAGAAGGAGAATCTTAAGCAGACTCTGCTGAGCACAGAGCCCAACACAGGGCTTGATCCCACAACCCTGAGATCATGACCTGAGCTGAAATCTGAAATCAAGAGTGGGGTGCTTAACCCACCCGAGTCACCCAAGTGCCCCTGCAAATGGATTTTTAAGAATGACTGTATCATTTCACATTCTCACCAGCACTGTACGAATGGCCCAGTTTCCTTATATCCTTGCCAGCATGTGTTATTGCTATTTTTTATTCCAGCCATTCTGATAAGTGTGATTACCTTATTGTGGTTTTAATTTGCATATTCCGGATAGTGACACTGTGTATCTTTTTTAAAGAAATGATTGTTCATGTCTTTTGCCCATTTTTCTATTTGGATTATTTGGCTTTTTGTTACTGGTATTCTAGAGTTCTTTATATATTCTAGATACTAGTTCTTTGTCAGATAGTATGTTTTGCAAATACTTTTTCCATCATCTTCTTATCAGAAACTATCACAAAGTAAGTTTTCAATTTTGATGAGGTATAACTAACAACTTTTTCTTTTGAGTCAAGCTTTTAGTGTTAAATTTAAGAACTCTTTACGTAGCTATATAGCCCAAAGATTTTTTTTTCCTTTGTCCTTTTCTAAAAGTTTTATAGTTTTATGTATTACATTTAAGTCCATTATCCATGTTGGGCTAATTTTTATATCTGGTGTGAGGGTTAGGTGTTTGGGGGTTTTTGTTTTGTTTTGCTTCTTAAGGAGGCTCTACACCCATCATGGAGCCCATATGGAGCTTGAACTCATGATCCTGAGATCAATACCTGAGCTGAGATCAAGAGTCTGATGCATCAAGTGAGCCACCCTGAGACTTATTTTTTTGTCTATGAATTCCAGTTGCTTCAACACCATTTGTATAAAAGGTTATTCTTTACCCCATTGAATTGCTTTCACAGTCAAGTCAGTCATATATGTATGAGTCTATTTCTAGAATCTTCATTCTTTTCCATTGATCTATATCTCTAACCTTTCACCAATATCACATTGTCATTGATTACTGCTCCTATATGTAAATCTTAATATCAGCTAGAGAGATTCCTCCAACATTGTTATTTTTCTACAAGATTGTTTAATCTATTTTAGGATGTGTGCCTTTCCATATGTATTTTAGAATAAGTTTGTTTATGTCTAGAAAACAGCTTGTTTAGAATTTTTTTTAAAGATTTTATTTACTAATTCATGAGAGACACAGAGACAGTGGCAGAGACATAGGCAGAGGGAGAAGCAGGCTCCCTGCAGGGACCCCAATATGGGACTTGATCCTGGAACTCCAGGATCAGGCCCTGAGCCAAAGGCAAATGCTCAATGACTGAGCCACCCAGGTGTCCCAACTTATTGAGAATTTGATAGGAATTGTATTGAACCTACAGATCAACCTGGGGGGATTTTCATCTTTACTAGGTTGAATCTTTCAATCCATGAACATGGTATGTGTCTTCATTTATTTAGGTGTTAGATGACATCTTTTATCAGTATTTTGTAATTTTAAACATATCAATTCAATACATATTTTAAATTTATATCTAAATTTTTCCTTTTCTTTGGAGTAATCATAAATGTTATTTTTAAAAGATTTTTAAAATTTATTTATTCATGAGAGACACAGAGAAAGGGGCAGAGACACAGGCAGAGGGAGAAGCAGTCTCCATGTAGGGAACCCAATGTGGGACTTGATCCCAGGACTCTGGGATCAGGCCCCGGGCCAAAGAAGGTGCCAAACCGCTGAGCCACCCAGGGATCCCAAATGTTATTGTTTTTAATTTTGCTTTGTACATGTTATTGTGAATATATACAAGAGTGGATTTTGTGTATTGACCTTGTGTCCTGTCCTGCAACCCTGCTGAACTCATGTATTAGTTCTAGGAATTTATTTATAGATCTCTTGGAATTTTTTTTTTTTTTTTAGATTTTGTTTATTTATTCATGAAAGACAGAGAGAGAGAGAGAGAGAGACATAGGCAGAGGGAGAAGCAGTCTCCCCACAAGGAGCCCAATGCAGGACTCAATCCTGGATCCTGGGATCACACCTTGTGCCAAAGGCAGACACTCAACCGCTAAGCCACCCAGGCATCCCAGGATTTTCTATGTGTACAATCACATCATCTCAAATAGGGAGAGTTTTATTTATTCCTTTCCAATTTGTATGGCTTTTATTTCTTTTTCTCGCCTTTTTGCAAGTGGCTAGAAACTTCAGCACTATGTTGCATAAGAGTAGTGAGAGTGAACATTCTTACCAATCTTAGAGGAAAAGCATTCAGTTTTTACCACTATGTTTGGTGTTAATTGTAGGGTTTTTGTAGATGCTCTTTATCAAGTAGGGTTAGTTCTCATTCCTGACTTGCTGAGAGGTTTGTTTGTTTATTCTGTTTTGTTGTAATCATAAATGAGTGTTAGATTTTGTCAAATGCTTTTTCTGCATCAGTTGATATGATAATGTGATTTTTCTCCTTTTTTTTAAAGATTGTATTTATTTATTTGAAAGAGAGAGTGAGAGAGAAAGCACGAACTGGGGAAGAGGCAGAGAAAGTGGGAGAAGCAGCTCCCTGCTGAGCAGGGAGCCCCATATAGGGCTCAATCACAGGGCACTGGCATTGTGACTGAGCCCAAGCAGACACTTAACCAACTGAGCCACCCAGGCACCCCTTGCTAATTCTTTTAAAGGATTTCTGCATCTGAGTTTATGAGAGATATTGCTCTGCAACTTTCTTTTTCTTTTCTTTTCTTTTCTTTTTCCTTTTTTTCTTTTTTCTTTTCTTTCTTTCTTTCTTTTTTTTTTTTTTTTTTTTGATTGAGAGTAATACTAGTCTCACAAAATGAGTTAGAAAGTGTTCTTTCCTTTTCTATTTTCTGGAAGAGATGGTATAAAATTGGTGTTGATCCTTCTTTAAAGATTTTATAGAATTCTACAGTGGGGATATCTGAGTATAGAGGTTTGTTTTTCTGGAGTTTTAAATTATAATTTAAAAATTCTTTTGATGGTACAAAATAATTTAGATTATTTATTCGTCTTGGTTGAATTTCATTAGTTTCACTTTTTGAGTAGTAGATCTGTTTCTTCCAAGCTGTCTAATGCATAAACATAAAGTTGTTCATTGTAATCCCTTGTTTTTATTTTAATGGCTGAAGACCTGTAATGATATCTTTTGTTTAACTTCTGATATTGATGATTTTCATCTTTTCTTTTTTTCTTCAGTTTTTGAATACCTCTTTTAATTTTAATTTGCATCATCTGTAAAACAAGATGATTATATTTCTACTTGCTGTAGTAACAAGTTAGCATAAATTTAGTGGCTTGAAACAACACAAATTTATTAATTTACAGTCCTGGAGGTTTGCAGGCCAAAACAGATCTCACTGCATTAAAATCAAGGTGTCAATAGGGCCGCATTCATTTCTGGCAGCTCCAGGGGACAATCTGTTTTCTTACCCTTTCCAGCTTCTAGAGACTTCCCACATTCCCTGGTTTATGGCTCTTTCCATCTCCAAGCCAGCAATGGCTGGTTGAGTCTTTCCCCCTTGGGATCACTCTGACCTCTTCTGCTGCTTGCTTCTCTATTCCACATTTAAAGATGTGTTGATCACATTGGGTTCACCCCAATAATCCAGGATAATCTTCCTATGCTAAGGTCAACTGATTATGTCTTAATTCTGTCTGCAACCCTAATGCCTCTTTGTCATGTAACATAATATATTCACAGGTTCCAGGGATTGACATGGACATTGTTGGAGGGCATTAATCTGCCTACCAAAATGATGTATGTAAGAGTGTTTTGCAAATTTTAATGCACTCGCTTAATATTTATTGAGCATCAACTATATGCCACATCCTATGCAAGATGCTGACCTCAGCTGAGTTTTCTCTGCAGCAAATAGCCATTTGCCTCCACTCATTCTTGACAGTAAGTCTCTTATTTTTCCTGTCTCCAGGAGTACTGGATATTAGAGTTCTCCAAATCTACCAGGCATTTCCAAACTTGCATGATTTAGAACATGTTTGTTTTTCCTAGAATGTCACTTCCTGGCCCTTTCTGCTTAATCAAGAGAGCCTGTCTCTCCCTCCCTTTCCCTCCTCCAACCCCCTGATCTCATGGTTCTGATTGCAGATGCCTGTATCACCCTTAATCCTCTTTGAACACTGATAACATTTCCACTCTGCCATAATCCTTGTTTTATTGCCCAACATCTGCACAGACCTCTAAGATATGTGAAAGCAGGGACTGAGTTTTTTTATTTTTTTCTATTTTGCCAGTGCCTGGCACAGTGCCTATTATGGGCACTATAATAATAATTTTTTGCTAAATGTGTGAACAACCCCTAAATCCTAAAGTTCAGTGTTCAACTTTTTCTGTTCTTTGTTCTCTCCTTTAGGGATTCTTTTCATATATTCAACTATCTTCTCTGTGCATAAGATTCAAATATCTAAATTCATTGAAATATTTACTCTCCCAAGTTAGATGAAGCTCCACCCTCATAGAATTCTCGATATAATTTCAAGCTCACCACATTTAAAATATGATCATTTTCCTGCCAAATAAACTATTTAAAATTTAGTTTAATACTATTTCTACCTCTTACTAGCTCAAAACTTTCATGCTGCCTTTCTCTCAAATCACATGTCCAATCTGTTGCCAAGTGTCATGAATTGCCTCTTTCCCAAATCCCCTCTCTTTTATTTCTTCTGGAGATTTTTTGCCGCAGCACCTCACACACGGCTACTCCAATAGCCACCTAACAAATCTCTGGTTTTTCTGTCTTCTTATCCAGCCTACATTACAGGACATGCTTCGAAAATCATATCAACAATCATACCATTATCTTGCTGATAAATTTTGATGCCTCCCATTGTCTTCTGCCACATAGATGTAGGTTCTCCATAAAATATAACCCTTATCTATCTATCTTCCTGCTCTATTTACATGTCCCGGCCCTGCATCTAACCAAGATTACTGTGTAGGCAGAATCATGACTCCCTTCTCTCAGAATGCCATGAGCTAATCCCTGGAACCCTAAGTATGCTAAGTTACATGGCAAAAGGAACATTGCACATGTGATTAAGGAATTTGAGATGGGGAGATTATCCCGGATATTCCAAGCAGGTCCAGTATAATCGCCAGGATCCTTTTAAGAGGGAAGCAAAAGAATTCGAGTCAGAGAAAGAGATGTTATGATAAAAGCAGAAGTCGAGGTCATATGGGGACATGAATCAAGGAATGCAGGCAACTTCTAGAAACTGGAAAAGGCAAGGAATGCCGAGGGGCCTCAAGGTCACCCTGCTGACCCATTTCAGACTTCTGACCTCCAACACTGTAAGATAATAAATTTATATTGTTTTAAGCCACTAAATTTGTGGTAAATTGTTACAGCAGCAATGAGAAACTGATACAACTATTTACTTCTTCTTCTTATTCTGTGATACGGTTCAGATTACTCATTAGCATGCTTCTTTCTCATTGTTTAAATTTGCTGAGTCTATCCACCTCAAGTCTATCCATCTATTCATCCCAAATGCTGCTGCTGCTTCTGTGAAACCTTCCTGGAACCTGATCTGGAGCCATATCATTCAGGGACACATTTCTGTTTACCATACCAACTACAAGAACCTCCAATTAGTTACCTCCCCCCCAGCCTTCACACTACTGTCGAAGATGTAGATCTAAGTTCTCACCCCACTCGTAGTCAGCCAAATTTGAGGTTCAGGGCATGTGCTTCCAGACTGCCAGGTCTGCTCAAGACTTCTTATACCAGAGCCACTCTCACTTCAGACCAGCTGACTACAAATTCAAGGGTCTCCACAGTCACACCCTCCCCGCCAACCATTAGGCTCAATGATTCGCTAGAATGATTCACAAAACTCATGAGAGTCCTATGCTTAATGATTACAGTTTTATTATAGAAAAATTTACGATTCAGAACCAAAGAAAAAGATGCATAGGAGAACCTGGGTGGCTCAGTGGTTGGGCATCTGCCTTTGGCTCAGGTCGTGATCCCAGGGTCCCAGGATTGAGTCCTGCATGGAGCTTCCCACAGGGAGCCTGCATCTCCCTCATGCCTATGTCTCTGCCTCTCTCTGTGTGTCTCTCATGAATAAATAAATAAAACCTTAAAAAAAAAAAAAAGAAAAAGAAAAAGATGCATAAGGTGGAATCTGAGACTGAGGAGATTCCAAATGTGAAGCTTTCCGGTCCTCAGGGACACATTACCCTCCTGGCATCCATGTATGGTGATATATTCGTTGAGCACTACTGTCGACCCAAGAAGCTCACCTGTTTTCATTGAGGCTTCATTAAGTAGGTGTGATTGATTGGATCATTGCCTCTGTGGTTGAGCTCAATTTCCAACCTTCCTCCGCTCTTCTAAGGTTAAGCAGACCTCTCAAAGCTCCAACCTTCTCACTATATGATTGGTCTTTCTGGCATGGCCACCCTCTATCCTAAGACTATGGGTGTGGCTTGCCCTAGGCTGAATCATCTACTTAGCATAAACTATCAAATGCCCACTCTTGGTCAACTAATATTCGATAAAGGAGGAAAGACTATCCATTGGAAGAAAGACAGTCTCTTCAATAAATGGTGCTGGGAAAATTGGACATCCACATGCAGAAGAATGAAACTAGACCACTCCCTTGCACCATACACAAAGATAAACTCAAAATGGATGAAAGATCTAAATGTGAGACAAGATTCCATCAAAATCCTAGAGAAGAACACAGGCAACACCCTTTTTGAACTCGGCCATAGTAACTTCTTGCAAGATACATCCACGAAGGCAAAAGAAACAAAAGCAAAAATGAACTATTGGGACTTCATCAAGATAAGAAGCTTTTGTACAGCAAAGGATACAGTCAACAAAACTCAAAGACAACCTACAGAATGGGAGAAGATATTTGCAAATGACATATCAGATAAAGGGCTAGTTTCCAAGATCTATAAAGAACTTATTAAACTCAACACCAAAGAAACAAACAATCCAATCATGAAATGGGCAAAAGACATGAACAGAAATCTCACAGAGGAAGACATAGACATGGCCAACATGCATATGAGAAAATGCTCTGCATCACTTGCCATCAGGGAAATACAAATCAAAACCACAATGAGATACCACCTCACACCAGTGAGAATGGGGAAAATTAACAAGGCAGGAAACCACAAATATTGGAGAGGATGCGGAGAAAAGGGAACCCTCTTACACTGTTGGTGGGAATGTGAACTGGTGCAGCCACTCTGGAAAACTGTGTGGAGGTTCCTCAAAGAGTTAAAAATAGACCTGCCCTACGACCCAGCAATTGCACTGCTGGGGATTTACCCCAAAGATACAGATGCAATGAAACGCCGGGACACCTGCACCCCGATGTTTATAGCAGCAATGGCCACGATAGCCAAACTGTGGAAGGAGCCTCGGTGTCCAACGAAAGATGAATGGATAAAGAAGATGTGGTTTATGTATACAGTGGAATATTACTCAGCTATTAGAAATGACAAATACCCACCATTTGCTTCAACATGGATGGAACTGGAGGGTATTATGCTGAGTGAAGTAAGTCAGTCGGTGAAGGACAAACATTATATGTTCTCATTCATTTGGGGAATATAAATAATAGTGAAGGGGAATATAAGGGAAGGGAGAAGAAATGTGTGGGAGATATCAGAAAGGGAGACAGAACGTAAAGACTACTAACTCTGGGAAATGAACTGGGGGTGGTGGAAGGGGAGAAGGGCGGGGGGTGGGAGTGAATGGGTGACGGGCACTGGGGGTTATTCTGTATGTTAGTAAATTGAACACCAATAAAAAATAAATTTAAAAAATAAATAAATAAATAAATAAATCCAAAAAAATAAAAATTAAAAAATAAATAAATAAATAAATAAAAGAAAATAAAGCTGCCAAGCAATATCCCTCATGAAAAAAAAAAAAAACAAAAAAAAACAAATGCCCACTCTTGAGGTACCTCCTTAGAATAAACTATCAGATGTGGTCAGAGGGGCCCACCATGAATAACAAAGTTACTCCTATCACTCAGGAGGCCCAGGGTTTTAGCACTACCTCCGCAAACTGGTAGCAAAGGTCAGAGAAATTCTTTATTCCATATCCCCTGATTGGAATCCTTCATCGGCTTCCTTGCTTTGAAGATGCAAACTACTTAATTAGATATTCCAGGGCCTTCACGAGAAGCAGTCAGATCAAAGGGGTATAAAAAAAGCTCTTTGTTCATAATAGAAGGACTAATGCTTACTACCTAGGACATAGTAGACACTCAATAAATTCTTTTAAAATTAATTATTGATTGAGAAGATGTAAGGTAAAGTATTAAGCAAACAAAAAATATAAATGGCCTGCCTACAGAGCTATTTCCCAGGTACTAAGAAAATACGAACTTTGCCAGTGAGATATTGGAGAGAGGAAAATTATTTATTTAAAGATTTTATTTATTTATTCATGAGAGACACAGAGAGAGAGAAAGAGACAGAGACACAGGCAGAGGGAGAAGCAGGCTCCCCTCATGGAGCCCAGGACTCGATCCCAGATTCTGGGATCAGGACCCAAACTGGAGGCAGATGCTTAACCGCTGAGCCATCCAGGTGTCCCAAGAGAGAAAAATCTAAAAAGCATTTATAAACTAAAAAGGGATTAAGAACTTTCTAAGAAAAAAAAAAAAAAGGAAAAATAATGAAATTTAGGTCTCTTTTCCATGGTTCTTAGAAACCGAATGCTTTAATTAATAGTTTTTCATTCTGGCTTTTGGATTTAGCTTAGAGTCTAAAGATTTTGTTTCCTCATTCCTAGACCAACACCAGTCAGTCTCTTTTGTGTGTGTGTGTTTTTATGAAGTTACTATAGCTAAGTAGTGTGAAGTAACATAATTGTAAACTATTAAAATAGAAATTGATTCTTGGAATAAACATTATCCAGTGTGTACAATAGAGACAAGAATTAGAAATGTGTATTCTTGAATACACAGCTAATTTAATATTCTAAATCTCCTACCAAGATATAAGAGAGTAATGCACATAATGTATAATAAGACTTTCAGATGTTGTTACAGGATTTTTGTCTCCTTAGTGGCCATGGTTCTTGGTCACGCTGCTTCGAAGAATGAAGAGGGAGACCAGATGAAGAGTGGTGGGCGGCAAAACAAAGTTTATTGAGTATTGAGTATAAAGCTCCAAGAGAAGCAGAGGGGGGCCTGAGTGTGTTGCCCCCAGAGTTTCTAAGTTTAAGGGTTTTTTATGAGCTCTTCTGTAGAACTATCTGAAGCAATCAGGGTGTGCTGAGTTGTGCCAGTCAGGGCTTTGGTCACGTATCTGTCTACCTATTAAGTTAATGGCTCTGTGCTGATGGTCTTATTTTGCTGACATCTTGGAGCTGCTGTCTTGACTGCCCCTTGCCCATGAGAGTGACAAATACTTTGTGTTTAATTGTCTTCTTGGGATATTTTGCAGAAGTTATTTCTGCAAGGGCTGCAAAGCAAAATGTTAGTGTGGACCTGTCTCAGCTGTAAAACAAGATGTTAGTGTTGTTTTACTATCTTGACTCCGTATTTTCTTGTTGAGGACCCTAGCTCTGACTACCTAAGTGTTCAACTAACTCCTAACAATGATAATGTCTTGGATTAAAAAAAAAAAAAAAGTAATTGATGCAATTCCCATTTCTTCTTCCTATTACTTCAAACACAAACAGGAAGATGTCAGCTTATTAGTTTGAATACAATCATGGTTACATTGTTTGATTCTATACCTTTGTGTAGAATAGAGATAGAGCTGTGGAATACATAAGTAGGAAAAGAGGATATATATCTCTTTATATGACTTTAGATTTAGAGAAAACGAAATCAGCAAGAGCAGTCTCAGATTTTTACTTCATGTCAAATTACCCTAAAATATTAACCAAGGTGAAATCATATGGCATAGTTGTTATAACATGAAGAATACAATGTATTATTTTCTTCTTAAAGTATTTTTGTTTTTAATGTAAATATTTATTTCTGCATAATTAACAGTTCAAAGAAAAATGATTTTCATATTTTAACAAAGAATTTAAGAAATGAAGTTCTCTTCTAACTCAGACTCAGCTAGGGTAACTACAAATACACCACACATAGATTTAACAAAATGACCTCTCCTTATCTTAATATTGGAAGAAGAGGCAAGATGGGGAACCAGCCTTGATGATAGATGGACATGGAGGAGATGGGACAAACTGCTATGTATTATACTGGCTTTTCCCCATCAGAGCCCCACACAGCTCCTTCCAAAACATGTAAACCTGATGTCAAAATAACATAATATGAACTGATTTGTGCAAATTATTGCGACTACTTTATAATTAAACATCTAGGGAATTATATATATGAAATAGATATCTCTACACATACCAGGGATTTAATTACATCCTGGATTAAAAGAAATTTTGACCCAAGATTGAAAACAGATGGTCCATCACCTCATGTCCCAATGGTTGCTTTGTAAGCAAGTGACACTGGATTCTGGGCCTCAAGAACATTTCCCCCACCTCATTGTTTTTGCCAAATACTCATTAAATAAGAAACACAAAGCACTCCACTGTTAGATTTCTTCTGGGTTTCTTGAATGGTAGAAATCAACAGGATTAGCAATGTTTGATTGGAAAATTGTCTTAAGCATTTACCCTTGTGATTTGTCTCTAATCTGAAAGGAAACAGCAGATTTATTAAATCACCATGTTACATTTTGTTCTTCCTACTTGGGAAAACCCCAAATCTGGAATTTAGATTGTGGTTTGTCTCATTTTCTACCTTTATGTCTTTAACGTTATACAAATGAGCAAATAATGTGAGAAGGGGATATAGGAGATATACTCCCTATTTTGTTGATGGGATAGTGAGTTCCACCCCCCTACAAAAGATGCAAAATGTATTTGAATAGAGAGATATACAAATAATTCATGTTAATAATTTGATTTCATTGTTATAAAAAACAGACGTAATTGTAAATTTCCCCCTTAGTCAATGAATTAGATCTTTCCTGTGAGGGCACCTGGTGGCTCAGAGGTTGAGCCTTTGGCTCAGGTCATGATCTTGGGATGCTGGGATGGAGTCCCTCACTGGGCCGCCTTAGGGAGCCTGCTTCTCCCTCTGCCTATGTCTCTGCCTCTCTCTCTGTGTGTCTCATGAATAGATAAATAAAATCTAAAAAAAAAAAAAAAAGATCTTTCTGGTGAGAGAGAGATCCCTTGTTTAATTGCACAAATATGTAGATTGAGCCTCAGGCATCATACACATGCTGGGGATGTAATGGTGAACACAAGAGACACATCCGGCAGCCTCACAGTCTAGAATGAAAGAGAGATTTTAGACAAATTATTCAAACAAAAAATAATAAAATTGTGCCAAATTATGCAAAGAAGTCTAGTGTGTTGGAACATCATATAACTGCAGGAGAAACAATGTGCAAAGCTTCTGAGGTTAGAAAGGCCCTGGCACATTCAAGGAACTTTTAAGAATTCCAATGTGGCTGCAGCGTACAGGACAAGGATGTGACTGCAGAGAGAGGCAGGGGCCAGGGCACAGAGCCACCTCAGGCTGTGTTACAAGTTGAGACTTGGAGGCTGTGGACAATGAGAAGCAATCGAAACGTTTTTATGTGAAAACAAAGTAATCAGATTTGTGTTTTATTGGTGTAGTTTTTGGTTATAGGTGAGGTTTGGTGGGGTGATGTCTGGAGCCGAGAGCCAAGAATGAATTCTTGAGACATGTTCTGTACAAAATGGTGCTTTTATTAAAGCAGGAAGACAGGAGCTGTGGGCAGGAAGAGATGCTGTTCCGGGATTGTGAGCAGCAACTGACTACATACCTTGAGGTTGGGGGAAGTAAAGATAAGGGAAGTTCCAAAATGCTAAAAGAAGCCCCTGGAAACCTGAGGCCTTACTATTGTCAAACCAAGGTTGTTTCTCCCTCTACCAAGGTATTAACATTAAGACGGTTGGGACCTTGGGGCACCTGAGTGGCTCAGTGATTGAGCATCTGCTTTGGCTCAGGGCCTGATCCTGGGGTCCTGGGATTGAGTCCCACATCGGGCCCCCTGGCGAGGAGCCTGCTTCTCCTTCTGCTGGTGTCTCTGCTTCTCTCTCTGTGTCTCTCATGAACAAATAAATAAAATCTTAAAAAAAAAAAAAAAAAAAAGGACAGTTGGGAGCTTCCTGGAGGAATGTTATACGCTGCCTGCCTCTGTCAATGGGCTGCAGGCTATAAGGACATTTAACTGTATCTACCTTCCTTTCTGCCTTTGTTCCCCACATCATTTTGAAGATCACACTGGCTGCAGCATAGAAGCTAGTCCAGGTTAGAGTTGATACCTCTTGTTCTGGGGTGACAGTGCTGTTGCTGGAGGGACTTGGAGGGCTCAAGGCAAGTATAGGAAGCAGAACTGTCAGAACTTGGTGATTAATTGGCTGTGAAGGAGCAGAAAAGTCTTTTGATTTGGGCAAGTAGATGGATAGAGCTGCCTTTTTACAGAGATAGGAAATGCAAGAAGAGGAATGAATTCGAGTGTGAATATGAAGAGAGGATATTGTATGTTCCTTTTTGGGGTTAATGAGTTACAAGTGCCCGTAAGACATCCTAGTGGAATAAAACTTTTTCTTAATGGGTCTAGTGCTCAAAAGTGAAGTCCAGACCAGAGATATTTGGCATCATTTGGTCAAATATGATAAAGAAGCCACTGGAGTGGTTGGGATCACTTAGGGAGAACAACGCGTGGAGAGAGAAGATTGGCCCAGGAATAGGATGTCTAGAAACCCTGGGGTGGTCCCGGTTAACACCCATTGCCCCAAGATAATTGTTAATTGCAACCCTTTTATTCTCAAAAGTTGACCCCTTTTGGAGAACAAATATGTAGTCCCTCTATTTAAGGCAGAACCAGAGGAATGCCAACATTTAGAGCTTGAGTGAAATAAAAGAAAGAAAGAAAACTAGAAGCCAAAAGGAAGTAAACAAGGGCAAAATGATGCTGTTGAAGCCAAGGGAAGACAATGTCTCAAAAATTTTTGAATATGGAATTGCATAGGGTTTTCTCTTGGATTCCATAATGATGGAGTTGATGAGGGAGCAGAAGGCCAGCTAAGGACAAAGCACAAGCTGACACCCCCACATTCAACCACCATCCCCCAAAAGGGATATGTGTGACATTCCTCAGGCACTCCTCGCTGCTCTAAAGCTAAGGGAAAGGAAAAGCAAATAGTTAATTTATAGAGACAGAGATTATAGTCCTATAGACAAAAGTCTCCCTCAGTTTACAAAATGTCTTAGTGATTTACAAGAAAAAAGCATTCTTATCAATAACCTAACTTCCAGAAGGAAATGCCCAACTATCTTAATGTTAATGCTTTACTAGAGGGAAAAACAACTTGACAATGACAAGGCCTCCAGTATGAAAAAAAAAAATGTGTAGAGCTTAGACATTAAAAATACAAAATAATTTTCTCATCTTGGCAAATACATTGGGGAGGCCATTCAGAATGTTAGTATCAGTTGACTGGAATAATACTTAACTGCTTCTAGTTCCTCACTCAAGCCATGCCATTTCGAAATCTGCATGATTTTGTTGTGATTTTTGTTGTTGTTGTTGTTGTTGTGATTTTTATCCAGGCTGAAAATCCTTTTCCCTCCATCTTCTTTACTTTCAAGATAAGGTTCTAGTGCTCCAGGGATCTTCTTACCTAGGCATTCCTCTGCAGCTGGGTTCCCTCATCTGGCCCAGCTCTGTCCCCACAGCTCTGTTTAGGTTTCTGCTATTTTACAGTGAAATTTGTCTCTCTTCTTTACCAGATTGTAAATTCTCATTCTTAGACTAAATTCCTTAAAGTCAGGGACGGTGTCTTATTTATTTTTGTATCCTTGGCCACTACAGAGAGTTTTTATGCAGTAGAAACTCAATAAATGTTGAATTAAAGAAAAATGTAGGAGAGAAGAATCATTTTCTTTTTTCTTTTTATTGAGGCAAGGTGGATATAAATGCACAATTATTGAATTTTCATAAATGTAATTCAATATGACTGCAATCCTAATAAATAGACCTAGAACATTCCCATCATCCTAGGTTTCCTTGTGCCACTTTTCAGTCAATCCCTACTCATGATAGGTGATCACTGTTCTAATTTCTATTCTTATAGATTAGTTTTTGCCTGTTTTAGAAGTTTATAAAAATGGAATCATATGGTATACACACTTTTGTGTCTGGCTTATTTCATTTAGCCTTATGATTTTTGTGAAATCAGTCCGTTTTGATGTGTGTATCAGTAGCCCTTTCCATTTTAATGTTGAGTAATATTTCACTGTATGAATATACCACAATTTGTTTATACATTCTCTTGTTGATGGACATTTGGGTGGCTTCCAGTTTGGGGCTATTATGAATAAAGTTTTTATGAATAATCATAATACATTGTTATGAATAATCACAGGGAAATCTTTTTATGCACATATGATTTATTCTTTTTAGGAGAATATCTAGGAGACTTGCTGACTTATAGAGTCATAGGCTTTGTGTCTATGTGTGTGTGTTTGTGTGTGTGTGTGTGCTGTATAAAAATACTGCCAGACTTTTCCCAAAGTGATTGTACCATCTTTGTGTTTCTGCCAGCAATGCACAAGCATTCTAGTTGCTCCACTTCATTACCACCATTTGGTATTGTCAGTCTTTTATAACTTTAGCCACTCTAGCAAATAAGGTGGTATTTCTTTGTGGTTTTATCTCTATTTTCCTGATGAGTAGTAAATGATGCTGAGCAGCTTTTTGTGAGCTTGTTGGGATTCATATGTATTCTTTTATGATGTATTTAAATCTTTTGACTATTTGAAAATGTGGTCATTTGTCTTTTTGTTATAAATTTATAGTTCTTTATTCTGAATACAAATCAGGTATATGGATTTCAAATACTTTCTCCTACTCTGCGTATTGCCTTTTTATTTGCTTAATAGTGCCCTTTGATGAAAAGAATTTTTAAATTTTGATGAAGCCCAACCTACTTTTTTATGTATAGTGCTTTTTGTGTCCTTTCTATGAAAATATTGCTTTCTCTCAAGTCATGAAGATATTCTAAGCTTTCTTCTAGAAGCTTTTTAGTGTTAGCTTTCATACTTAGGTCTATGACTCATCTTGATAAAATTGGAATTGGAGACCGACCTTTTTAATAATTCAAAAAGTGTGACGAAGTCACACTCCATTTGGTTGACCTTATTTAAAAAATATGCCATTCTCTTATAAAGAGACTCTGGTCATCATTTTGAATATTGTGTGGGCTTTATACTGTTAAAGTATAATTTATACATTTTGAAAGAAATACTAACAGGCCTGGGCAGATAAGCAAGAGACTAGAAACTCAATTACTGTGTTTTTTTCTAAACCTTTGTATTAGTTAAGACTCACTTGCTAAGTTCACCTTGATTTTTATGTCTGAGTTTTTAGGCAAAATGTGATGTTATAATCTGCTTACTTCATAGCATTGGAATGAGCATATAAAATGGTCATAAAGCCTTCCTAAAACACCGAATTATGTTATAAATCTTCATCAGGTAGTGATGATAAGTTGTGAATTGTATAGAAGTTGCTTAAATTACAGACTGTCCATAAATGTCAACCCAATCCCTGGTTTTGTGCTTGGGTATCTCTCTTGGACTCCAGTGTAGATGAAACTAACAACTTTTAAACCAACGTAAATGCATAACCTTTCTATGGCACTGCTGCATAATGAACAGTTTCAACCCATAGTCTCCTCTAATGAGTAAGGATTGCTACCGTGATGTATGCTCATGATCTTTACTGTCACAATGACCTGAGAGGAGGCCGAATAGTGATGTTTGCACAGGGCCTTATAAAAATACACTCATCAAATGGCACATTGTCATGGAGTGCAGGGCCACTCATTAATAACACTCTTACTTCAGGATCAAATTCCCTGTGTAGCATAAAAAACTCTCATTAATCTCATTAATTCAGAACCACTTTGCAATAATTCAGACCTGGTATATGTGATTCTTGTTCAGTAGAAAGGTCACAGTTAAAAATAGAAGGTGGAATTCAGAATGACTGCATTAAATAATTATGGGACAAGAAACTACTGTGAATTGCTCTTTTTGGATCTTTCGTTTTTAATATGGAATGTACAAGACATAAGTATAAATTTATTCTTTTTTTTTAAGATTTTATTTATTTATTCGTGAGAGATCCAGAGAGAGAAGCAGAGACACAGGCAGAGGGAGAAGCAGGCTCCATGCAGGGAGGCCAATGTGGGATTCCATCCCAAGACTCCAGGATCAGGACCTGAACTAAAGGCAGACGCTTAACCACTAAGCCACCCAGGTGTCCTGCATAAATTTATTCTTAATGATAATTTACTGTTTAGCCTTTTTGCTAGTTAAGATACCTCTCTCCTTCCTGCATTTCTTTTTCTCTCTTCTTTCCTTCCCTCGCTTTCTTCATCTGCAAACCCAAAACCCCAGAGTGCATGTGACCACACAGACTCACATGTATCAGAAGGAAAGAAAATGTGGCAAGAATGCTAGTCCACACTGTATTAGTGACATTTTCTGTATAAAATTAAAGGTAAACTTGAATAAGATGTAAATGCTTTGGTTTAAAAAGTAAAACCACACACTCTTAAAAAACATCTCCTGACATTTGCTTTTTCTTCATTTTAATAAACATTTTACTTGGTACAGTCTTTTTATTCAACATAAATCCCTTAGAGGTAGGAAATACTTCTTGCTTTTGACAAACCATATAAAACATTTCAAGGCTAGTGCCATGGTTCTGAATGCTTAATGATTTTGCTTTGGTCAGAATGTAGGCAATGAAAGATGGGAGAGGAGAGATCTAATTTATGGAGGATGCTGAATACTTCATTTCTTTGATCACTATCTTCATAGTGATCTTCATAAAGACAACAATAGTGGCATGGCACAAGAGAAAGGGCTTATATAATGCATCTCTTGGTCAGAAAAAACACAAATTTCTCATATATTTTAGTGCCATGTGGAAAAGATTTTTTTTAAGCAGTTCATAATTATCATGTTTTTATATATATATAATGCTCTCTTGGTTATATCTATTAAATGATAAGAGGGCTAGCAAATTAATGGTCTGAAATCACTTCAGGAATTGTATCCCATACTCAGGTACTTTTCACTTATTTCTGATTTTGGTTTCATATCAACTATCAACTACCTAGGAACCGTGTATCCTGTACCTGATTATCAATGTTGTCCTGTTTCTTACACCTAATGTGTGTGTATGTGTGTGTCGGGAGTATAGGTTAATAAAGGAAAGAACGAACCCTTTTCTTTTTCACTTCTATGTATCTCTTGATTGAAACCTGATTGTTGGGAATCCCTGGGTGGCTAGTGGTTTAGTGCCTGCCTTAGGCCCAGGGTGTGATCCTGGAGTTCCAGGATCAACTCCCACATCGGGCTCCCTGCATGGGGCCTGCTTCTCCCTCTGCCTGTGTCTCTCTGCCTCTCTCTCTCTCTCTCTCTCTCTGTCTCTCATGAATAAATAAATAAAATCTTAAAAAAAAAAAAAGAAACCTGATTATTTCCTGTATTAGGTATCACAAAAATAGTATTGAATTCAATGTTAAATTTGGGACCTTAAGAACAGTATTTTAGCCACTAAGATGCACATGTGTACAATGGGCCCTAAATAGGAATAAGATATCTTCAGATGTGTGAGTTGTGCTTATGATTTACCTCACAGGTACAAAGTCCCTATGATGGGCAAGGCAAAAGAAATAGGTATATAGGGAAAACCAGAGGAGCCAAAGCCTCAGATAGGTGCCATTTTTGTGAGAAATTTGCTATTGCCAAAGATGTGATTGTTTCCACTCCTATAGCAAGCAGGATTGTGGGAGTGGCATCAGGCAAGATAGTGAAAATCAGCTTTATGATATCTTGATTATCAGAGTTGAGATTCAGCACTATGGAAATTTGTACTTTTCTTTTTAAAATTTGGAACTGGAATACTTAAGTAAATTGTAATATAGTATCAGTGGAATATTAGTATTTAAAGTTTTTGGAAGGTTTTTAAATAATTAACTAAAGAGCTGGTGTTCCACAGTCAAACAAATCTATCTATAAATCTCAGCCTTGCCACTTGCAAGTTGGGTACTTGTTTTGGGTACATTATTTAATCTCTTAGAGCATCAGCATCTTCCTCTATAAATCATAATACTTAACTAATATGATTTTTGTATGGATTAAAAGAGATGATGCCTATCAAATTCATAGCAAAGGACTGTCACACAATAAACTTATAGGCATAATCTATAAAATATTATGGATTATCATAATTTTATAACAATACAGCAGAAAACAAACATATATGCATTTCTTCTCATTATTTAAACCCATCAGAAAACATTCACAGAAAAAGAAAAAGACATCTTCCATCATCTGTGTTCTTCCACTTCCACTTTTTTTTTTTTTTTTTTTAAGATTTTCTTTATCTTTTCATGAGACACACAGAGAGGCAGAGAGACACAGGCAGAGGGAGAAGCAGGATCCCTGCAGGAAGCCTGATGCGGGACTGGATCCCAGGATCCTGGGACTACGACCTGAGCCAAAGGCAGATGCTCCACCTCTGAGCCACCCAGATGCCCCTCCAATTCCACTTTGTGTTTAGCTAATTGTACTTTGTTTTCTGTCCTCATCTGCTGTCCTTATATGAGAAAGCCCTCTTTACCTAAACTTCTCTTGCAGTCTAACCCTGAGGAAGATGTGGCATTCCCCACTTCTCAGTTTCTTCCCTAGATGGTTGTGATGGATTCCTAGTGACCAAGAGCAATGATCTACTCTGCCCCTCCATCCTCTTTACTACGGACAAGATGATCTTTCTCATGTAACTCCTCTGGTCATGAATTTTTAGCTTGAGAAATGGATTTAAAGCTGTGTTGTGTGGAGCTGCCTTTGGAGAGTCCTCTTCCCCCACTCCGTCCTTCCTTCTTTAGTGCAGCACCCCATATCCCTTATGTATTTTGGAGTTTCATATAGCATTATTTTTGAAAAAATAGGTCACATCTAAAATGAGTTTGAGACCCGCTCTTTTATAGGATAGCATGCAGTTACTTTACATGGCACAGTGTCCCCATGTTTCCTGACCCCTTCTTGGCTACTCAGACTTCTCTTAACCTTTTCCACCTCTTTACTTTCTGCTTTAACAACGTTGAATTCCTTAGGATATTCCCTGGTTATCTTGCCCTTTGTACTTTTGCACACACATTTAGCTCTTCTAGAATGTCTTCTCTCTGTTTTCTCCCCTCCCTCCCACCTCAGTTTTGTCTCCTATCCAACGAATCTAAGCTCAGTGTGCCTTTGTATAACATTCCCAATTCTCCCAGGTATATATCCATGCTTATATTTATTAGAATTATTGGTTGTAAAAAGCAGATACTGAGTCAGGCTGCCCCAATCATGAGATCTCATGGGAATCCAGGAAAAGAACCCCCAGTATAACTGCACTGCCTTAAGAGCCAAGGAGCTTTGAAAACATCAATAGTTCGATGAAATGCCCTGTTATTACAATTCAGCTTTTTCTGTCTCCTTTTCTGTCTACCAACTAACTTCCTCACCCTCTATATACATGGGTTCAAATCCTTGTCCTGCTCCTTGTCAACTATGTAATCTTGGGGAAAATACTAAACCTCTTTGTGCATCATATGTACAAAGGTTAGATAAGGAAAGCACAAGATTACTGTAAAGATAAAATGCTAGGCACTGCATTTCATCAATTCCGGGAGGCAGATTTTCATCCACATTTTAATACTTCTGAAATTTGCTTGCATCGTATAATTACCGTCTACCAGACAGGAATTAAGTCATGAAGTAGTTATTGCCTACCCACCCAGGTGTAAACTTGGTTGTTATTCCTGGCTGCATGACTCGACAACTGCAACCTCTCCATGTTTGATGGGGAAACTATTTAAAGGACCATTTGAGGCAAGGCTATGAGTTCTGGCTATTGTCTGAAAACCTTCTACTGGCATTTGTGATAAGATTTTAAAAATGCTCCGGTATCCAAACTTGCAGAGTAAGTGTTAGTGGCTTAGAAGACATCCTCACAATAATGGTGGGGTGCCCTTTTAAGAATTGTTGCATCTTTTAAGAACTGCTGCCAATGTTCTTGATGGCCAGAGCATTATGTTGTATAAAAAACACTAGCACTGATGACCGAGTCAAAAGTGATTCAGAAGAATTTGACTGCGAGGAAGTTTTAGCAACCCTAATCTACTTATTTTGCATATATTTCGTTTCCATGTGTGCACAAGAATGATATATGACAAAAATCTATGTATAAATCAACATTAAAAGCCCTTTCAGAAATATCAGAAAGGGAGACAGAACATGAGAGACTCCTAACTCTGGGAAACGAACAAGGGGTGGTAGAAAGGGAGGTGGATGGGGGGTGGGGGTGACTGTGACAGGTACCGAGGGGGACACTTGATGGGATGATCACTGGGTGTTATTCTATATGTTGGCAAATTGAACACCAATAAAAAATTTAAAAAATAAAAAAGTAAGGATGCCTTGAAATAAAATAAGATAAAATAAAAGCCCTTTCAATAAATACAAAAGAAAATTCTAATGATAAGACCGCATCATGCCTTAGATTAACCTGCAGCATTTTTTCTTTCATAGTGGTCCGTAAAATAAAAGCATATCATACAAGTCATGACATCTTAGATTTGATTAGATGTGGTATTTTGGTTATTGTTACCTAATAACATGCATTTGCTTGTAAGTTTTATTTACCCATGGTCCTTTGTTGCCTTTTTCTTCATGACTTTGTAGCTTTATGTCATAAAATAACTGCCTTACTCTCTCCATAATTATCAGACTGGACCAGTGCATTCTTTCTTCTTTTTTTTTTTTTCCGACTGTGTTTAAGTCCTGAGCCCACCATAATCCAATCAACTGTGGGGCACAGTCACATAGTAGAGACTGGGACTGCTAGGGCTTCTCTAGGTATTTGTTGTCATCTTTGCATCACCAGCACTTAGCACAGCACTAATACATAGTTGCTGAATGAATGCATAAACTAAAATGGTCTTGCAGGGAAGGGAAGTTCAAGACTTATTTATTGCATACAGTTTGACAGTGAGTTATAAAGTTTTCAGTGTTTTTAAAAAATCACAATAGCATCTCTAACTGGCTGTTATTAGTATTTGATCTCAATTTTTTATAAATAAAATTTGAGATCATTCTATAAATATAAATTTGAGACCTTTCATGGATTGTTTCTCCAGCATTTACACAATTTCCTGACTTGGGATAATTTTTCAGTAATCTCTCCTGTGCCCTAATTGATTAATTCTATAATGGAGCAAGCATACTGATTGATGTCTCTGAAATAGCAGGATAATACATTCAACATCTTACTCCTTGGGTTGGTCAATTATAGTTATAAACATTAGTGATCTCTTATGAATACGTTTCTCCCTGAAAGTCTTTTTCTTCCTATTTCTTTCAAAATTGAACAGAAGAAAATGTAAGAGATGATTACATAATACATCTCTAACTTTTTTTATGAATTCTGAATTCCTTCACTTTTTTTCTTTTTTTTTTTTTTTTTTTTTTTAGGTTTTTAACCTATGCATTTCTTGGTATGAATCATGACAAAGACTGGAAATAAAGGGGCAGTTTAAGTTGTTTGTTAACCACTCAATGAAACACTTGTAGGAACTACAGGTGTCTGAAGGTTAGAGCCAAAACCTGATCAAAGGGGGATGAGAACCCATGAAATAAGCAGCAAGAAAAAGAAGGCAGTATTGCATCAAGGGCTGAGTGTATTTCCATGTTCTGCAGGCACTGAAACAGGAGAACCTTATGAACCTTCACTTTGAAGGTTCACAACATTGGGGAAATTCTATAAACTTTATGTGCTCAAGTATCCTTGTAAGACTGGTTTATTCTACTCTATGTACTAAGTAAGGTCTATACCCAGTGTGGAGCTTGAACTCATGACCCCGAAATCAAGAGTCACATCACCAACTGAGCCAAGTAGGTGCCCCGTGACTGGTTTATTTTCAAAGTAAGTGTCCTTAGTGTAAGTGACCAAATTGGGTGTATTTTAGCATTCTTTAAGGTTTTGTTAAACCCTGTGGGCAAATCTTCAGTCTTTTTGCTATCATGTCATTTAACAATTAGGCATGTAATGACTCTTCATTTGAAGTTAGATCTGGCCCTTTCTCCTCTTTTCCCACTGCCACCCTGATCCAAGTTCTGGTTACCACTCATTAGATTACTGTACTCATCTCTAAGGCAGTTATCTGACACCAGTCTTTTCTTGCTGCAATCCACATAGACGAATATTTTAGGAAGATGTAACTCCTTCGCTCTTGATTTCCTCAAGATCAAATCCAAATCGTCACTGTGGCATTAAAATCCCTCTGTAATTGGTCCTTACCTTACTTTTCCAATTTGGACAGTTATGCTTTTATAAAAGAAGCCTTCCTTTCAGTCATGCCAGTCTTGTAAAACGTTGTGATCATTTGCCTATTGCCTATTTTCTCCTTCTGGTGTTTCCTTCTGCCGTGCCCTAAAGATAGGTTATCTTTTTCTCTTCCTCTCCTGTGAATACTACTTATTCTAGAATGAGATTTAAGGGGCGCCTGGGTGACTTAGTTGGTTAAGCATCTGCCTTTGGCTCAGGTCCTGGGATCCTGGGATCGAGTCTCATATCCAGCTCCCTGTTGAACAAGGAGCAGGGAGCCTGCTTCTCCCTCTCCTGCTCCCCTTGTTTGTGCTCTCTCTTTGTGTCAAATAAATAAATCAAATCTTTAAAAGAGAGAGATTCAAGTTCTTCCTATAATTAGTAATACCTTATATTTTATAACAGTACAAATTTATGTTATGTGTTAACATAAATAACTACTTCCTTTCACTCTTGATTCTCCCCATGGGAGCAAGTGATCCTCTAAGATTTTTGAACAGTTTTGTTATTTTTATTTAGGTAGGTTGTTTTTCTTCTTAGACTTTTAGTCAGCTTGAGCACTCATCTTAATACACTGGCTCCTATTGATTTATGGGTTAACAAAGTCCAAATCCATCTTCAGAAGGGAAATATTTTTCTAATATTGATATTACTTGTAATATATACACTATACCATATACAGTATTGATATACAAGATTGAGCTTATTTAAAAGAATGTGATGTGTAGGCCCAGATGCTATTTGTAATTAAGGATTTTAAAGAAAGATTTATCCAATTGTGGCATTGCTGTAAGAAGATATACCATTTCTAAGTAACCACTTTGAGTGGGAAAACATTTTTGGGTGTATATGTTGATTAAAAGTCAATATCATTACTTTATTATCTTCTCCATTGATATTGTAACTTCAGATAGGTGCAGTGTCTTTTTTTTTTTTGTCTTTTATTAGATTCTTCAAAAAAGCACCCAATGTATATAATGCATTTTTTGCAGTTTTATTGAAAACTGGTACCCTAAATCATAACACAATGTTGTAACTTAAGGGAAAAAAAAGACTACAAAAGACTGATCAATATAAATTGATGACTCCAATTTCTAGACTAACGCATTTTCTAGTTTTAATTGAAATTTGAAATGACTTCTTTCCAACAATAGGTGGCGCTTCACAGGTTTTTTTGTTGTTAACTGTTCATTGAAATGCCCTGGCTGGATGACATACCTCTTTGCTATCAATTTTAAAAATTAGTACAAACATTAGATTCATATAGTACTTTGGTAATTGACAGAAATTATCTGTTACCATATCTGCCATACATAGTATCAAAATTAACATTATCAAAAAGAAGCAAGAGTATGAAAATATGTAGAAGGATATCTGCTTTTTTACCCTTCTATTTTCAATGTTTAAATGTTATCCAGCTATTTAAAAATATATATATATATTTGCTTTATTTAATCTGAATGATCACCGAGTTTACAAATTTCATAGAAGAGATTTTATTTGCAATGAACTTTATCTTAACTAGAAGTAAAATATAAATAATTAAAAACTCCAGATAAATGTTAAAGTGATCAAGGTTCATTTAGTTTCTTAATCTGAAATTATTAACAGCTGCTCCAAAATCCCAGTTAACACACATGCACGCGCACACACACACACACACACACACACAGAAATACAATTATTTAAACCCGAGGTGAGCCTTAGGAAAACAAAAGTAAAACTGAATTAACTTGAAACAATTATAAATAAATTCATTATTTAGGGATAAAGCACCTAGAAAGAGGACTTGAAACATTTCTTCATCATACAGTGTGTTTAAGGCAATGCTAACTCACAGAATTTATGCAGAGCTATAAAGCTTAGAAAGCACTGCATATACCTTGAGTCCACAGTAGCGCTACAATTTGGGAAAGTGAAGGATTGTTATTAACTTCAGGTTATTGATGAAAAAGTAGACTAAGAAAAATTAAGTGTAGATCACCAAGCTAGAATGTGGCAAAGCTGGGACCTGAACTTCCTATCATCTGACCCCTGCATCAGTTACTCTTTTCTCAATACCATGCCGTCTTCATACTTGTAGTATTTGACATAGGGACATTATGGACAAATATGGCAAGTTAGCTAAAGTTATAGACCATAATATAGAAGAATGATATAGTAAAAATTCAGATTTTCAATACGTGTGGCCTATCAATTATTATTAACACATGAATTTTTTTTTTACATGGAATTATTTAAAATGCTCCAAGAGAATTGCAAATCAAAGAAAACTCTAAGCATAAAGTCTTTTAAAAAAAATCTTGTAAGTTTTTTCTTTTTTCAGTATAGGAAATAAAGATTATAGTAGGTAAGCCCCTGGAGATGTTTTACGTTGTTTTTGTTTTAATGAAAACATGATATTGTTTCCTTGCTGTTCTATCTTTGGGGGCAGTTACAGGTTTAAATTAACCTACATTCTTAAACATTTGTCTCTGAAGATGAAGATAGCAGTAAATCGTTATGGAAATGAGAGATTGCTAACTTTTGCTAAATCAAAGATTATACTATGTGATCTATTTATAATGAGGGCATTCAGAAGTCAAATCAGTAGAAGGGATGGCTAATTTTGTTTTCTTGTGAAAAAGAAGAACAAGTTAAGGCTCAGAAGGAACAATTAATATTAAGGAGGAGGATAGAAGAGAGGATTTATTCTTCAATTGGCTAGATAAGAAATGAAGACTGTTTTGTACTAGGGCAAGATGTTTCCTTATACAACCTTACCATGTGGATTTAGTTAGTAAAATCTTTGATATATAGTAGTGATGCAGTTTGTCTGAACTCTTGTCACTTTGATTCTCTGTAAAGGCATATGACACTTAAGGAATAGAGGGCAATTCAGAGCCCTTCCATGTACATTTCTTTTTTTTTTTTCTTACAACTTGAAGAAAAATAGAATCACTTGTGACAAAGTACATAAATGATTAGTTGTAGAATTATAGAGTGGACAGAAACTCTACAAATCATTCAGTGCAATTTACTCAATGTATTGTTTGATTTGCCCACTTCCAGAATTTGAAACCAATACGGAACATTTGTGTTTCAAATAGGGCAGAAGGATGAGAATTAAGCTTATGAAAATAAAGAGAATGTTTATGGAAAATTTACAGAATAGGTTGGTCTATTTCTGTCAACTACAAAGACTGTTTACAAAAGGAAACTGAAAATAAAATGGCCTATCCTTGCCAGCTTTTCTTGGGAAGTATAGTAATATAGTGACTATTGCCCTAAAAGGAAAGTACAGACTTACTTCCATTCTTGATTCTTCATTAATTTATTAGATACTTATAAGCTATTTTACCAACTTATGTGATTATTTTGTTTCTCAACAAGATAAAAGATTATACTTTTTACCATGAATTCACAGAAACATAGGGAGAATTAATAAGGTATTATTTTTCCAGAGCTTGGAACACATTATGTTTCTGCTACTTTGGCAAATAAAGTAGATAAATGAGTAAGTTAAGCTTCTCAGTACTATACTCTTTTTTTTTTTTTTTTAAATCACTAGCAGTTGTGAGGAGTTACCAGATTGTTTTTTCATTTTATTTATTCTTTTTTCAAAAATCAAATCAGCAGAAGAGATGGCTATTCTTGTTTTTACACGAAAGTGAACAACACATCAGGGGTCACTCTTCATTCCACCTTATTCTTCACAAAATTGATTTTATTCTTTTAGACATATCTTAATTTTGAACTGAAAATTATCGTAAGATTTTCCCATGCATATTTACATTGTTTTTCCTTTCCAGGAAAATTTCATGCTCCCCTTATCCATTTCTAGCTAAGGCAAACTGAAATTAAACCTACTAAATAAAGAACAAGGTCTATTTTAAGCTAAAAGTTTAGAATTTTTACCAAGTCTTCTGAGTTGTAGGCAATCAAAAGATTTTATTAAATGTCTTCTAGATCAAGGTGGCAAGACAATATCTATATTTATTTGTAACCTAATATTGAAAAACATATTGATGTATTTTATTGCTAAATGATGTAAAGGGTCATTGGTCAATGTGGTTTCTTGATTTCTAAATAGAACATGACCCATGATGATGGTGTTATAGATAAAACTTCACAGATTTAATTTATTATTGTAATTCAAAAATACTTAATCACACAGATTGTAATTCAATACATCTGTGGTTGAAAGAGTTTGAAGCTTATTTGTAACAGAAATCTTTCAACTATATTTTAGTAGGATTATGGAAGTAGTGTTCAGTGCTCCCTCTCCTGGTTTTATCATATTGGTGAACTGACCTCTCATCCTAAAATTGTGGTGATAGCTGAGAAGACAACTTTGAAGAACCAAACAGAATGCTCTGATATGATATTCTATCTCTGATTTGACTATTCCAAGTCCATTCATAATGGCCAAGAAACCTATGCATCATTGGTTAAACTTCATTGCATCCCAAAATATGAGATCTAAGAAAAAAGAAAATATCTACAAAATTGATTTTATCCTTTTACCCTATTTTTTGGGTTTATAGTAAGAGTGAATATGTAGCCTTTTGGCCTCATTCTTTTTTTTTTTTTTTTTTTTTTTTTTTTGCTTCATTCTTGTTTTATGTTATTTTCTAGGGATGCTTTCTTCTTGTTGATGGTCTTAGCAATGCCCTAGCTTCCAAAAGAGGTTAATCCAAATACAACTTTAATGTTTTAAAGTGCTCAAACATTGAAAGTCTAGAAAACACTAGTTTCAACAGAATCATTTGTTATAGTAAAGAAGGAGCTTAAGCATTGAAAATTCCCATACCTAAATTTATACATGGTTTAGATTCTGGAGTTTTGTTTTGTTTGCCTTATTTTGTCAAAGACTAAGCTACTTATATCTAGTACCTGGAAAAAATACTTCTCTACTTACTATATATATTTTTGCTTTTTAGGTATCTTTTAAAAGGCTCTGTGGAGCCTTAACTTTCACATATAGTTCTCCTCACTGCAGCATAAAGTACACAATTTTTATAATAAATGTCTAAAATCCCATAATTTGTAAGAAAACAAAAGGTGAGTTTCCTACTGATTAAAATACTTTTTCCCCCCAGTAACACAACACATATCATTAAGAATTATAAAACTTCTTGGTAAATTATTTCTATTTTAATTGATTTCCAGTTGGCTGATTTTTAAAAATAAATGAGTTGGTTGCAGGTTTTTTTTTTTTTCAAAATTATGGAAATCAATTACAAAATTGAAGGAAGTTGGGATTTTTAAATTCGATTTTTAGGAAATTATATCACAAGACAAGGTAGAGCACTTACTATAAAATCTACAGCAGGAAATTTCACCTTTATGAGGTAACGTTATATACATTTGCAGTAAGGAGTGTCGCCTTTTGAACTTTCACATTTCACACATTCTGAATTTGGCTTTAAATAGTAACTGTAACGTTACATTATCATCTTCTTAATATCAATATACATTTTCTCTCTAGCTGATCAGAAGTGTTGGCTTGGCATACGACTTTTTTTTTATCTTCTTTTATTCCTCAAAACTATTTTCTAATTCAACCTTAAAGACAGTGTCCGCCAATCCTTTGACTGAGACTGATGACGAAATTTAAAGGGTTCTTCTGTGACAAACTGCACTTGTAGGGTCTTTAGAGGCCATCTCCAATTTTTAGAGGATGTTTATCACCCACGAGTGTACAGGGCAACATTTCCAAGTTGGTACAGATGCACGAGAGAGGAAACGACAGTTGGAGAAATCCTGTTCCAGGTTTTCAGGCAGCCCGAATGATTGACATATGATATCACTGGAGGCGTGTCCTGGAGTGGAGGTGGAGGTGGAGGCGAGCTGAAATTCTGCGGAGCTGGAGTGGGATTGCTCTGTAAGGCACGCAGTGGTTTGCAGAGTGATAGCAGCAGACAGAGCTCCTTACCCTGGATAAGGAACAGCTACAGTCGCTGTAAATGTGCCTGAAAAGCAATTTCCAATCTTTGCGTTAGGTAAGAACTGTTTCCTTCCTTTCATTCCGTAGGTATTTTAGGAAAGCTTAGGTGAGAAATGCTGGCTTTTGCAAGGAACTGAACATTTCTTTGAACTCGCTTTAGATCTAAGATTACTGGTTGCATTTCAAATTACCAGTAGCATTCCCAGTGCTAAAACGAATGCTCTTTAAAAAAGTAAACGCTACCGCTAAGAGGAAAAAGTAGGATCCTTTTCTTTTCTTTTCTTTTTCTTTTTTTTTTCCTTATCCGAACAAGTCTGAAGTCTGAAACGGTCGGTTGTGTGAAAAACAGGGTGGTTTTTGCCGAAGAGGGGCTGGCACTCGGTGTGTGGACCAGTACATGTTGGTTTAGGCATTGTTGGCGACCGAATCCCGAGCGGAGCGATTGTTTAAAACCTGAATTTCCCGTCCCCTGTGTATTGATTTCCAATGCGCAGAGGCGTTGCTTGAACGTTGTTTGAACTCCTGGCATTCCAAGGGGCAAAAGCACTTCGGCAAAACGTGCAAGACTGCATGTTACTTTGGTTCGCTGCTGACACGCCGACTGTGCGCCGGCCTGTCAATCACTGCGAGCAGCAACAGCCAGCACATGGCAGCGGGGCTGCGGGCGGCGGGCGGCGGGCGGGCGGGCGGGCGGGCGAGCTGGCGGGCAGCCCACCCCGCTCCCCGCTCCCCGCTCCCGGCTCCCCGCTCCCCGCCGCCCGCGCGGCGCGTCCCGCTGCCTGCAAAGAAAGGGAAATTAATGTGCTGTTGTGTTTTGTTTTCCAATCGCCGATCCTCGGGAGCAGGCGTTCCGGCCGTGGAACCGGAGGGTCGGAGGACTGGGAGCGCGCGCTGCCCGGGAGAGGCGGACCCGCCAGGACCAGAGTCCCGGGGGCCGCTGTGCCCCCCACTTGCCCAGCGCGCGGGATCGGGAAAGTGCCTCGACCTGCGCGGGGGGGGGGGGGGGTGCACGAAAGACGACGCCCCGCCTCTTCCCTTGGGAGGAATCCCCCCCAACCTCGCACCCTTCACCGCCACCCCTAAAACAGCGGGGCTAAAAAGCAAGACAAAACAAAACAAAAAAACCCAGAATATCCCCCGCACCCCGCCCCCCGGGGGAGCCGCAGCCCCAGCCTCGCGGGCGTGCGCTCCCGGGCCGCGCCGGGCCTGCTTGGTTCCGCGAGGCGCCCGGAGACGCCGGTTCGAGCCCCGTCCCCGGCGCCGCGGAGTCTCGAACGCCCGTGACGTGGGCTTTTCAGTCGTCGGGGGGCCGCCTCCTTCCTCGGCCGCGGGGAGCGCTCGGACCCGAGGGAGGACTGTCGCAGAGCACCGCGTGCCCCGGGGGCCCGGCCCGCGCGCTGGTCTCTGCCGTTTTCTGAGACTCGAGAGCCCTCTCGCAGGGGACCTTTTTTCCCCTTCCTGTTCTTTCTCTCCCCCCCCGGCTCGCGGGAAGGGGCTGCGGGAGAAGCCCGAGGTGGATGCGCCCGCGCCGCGCGGCGGGAGGGGGGTCCGCAGGAGTGTCCCCCGCAGCCGGGAGGGGGGTTGGCCCGGCCTCGCGTCCTCCCCGCCGCGCCTGATGCGGGTCGCGCCGCTCCGGCCGAGGTGAGTGTCCCGCGGCCTCCGGGCGCCGGCGGGGGGCGGGGGCGGGCGCGGGCGCGGGCGCCGCGCGGCAGGTGCGGGCCCCGGGGCTCGCGGCCAGTCCCCTTGAAGGGACGCCTCCGCGCCCAAGCGGGACTCGGGGCGCCTCGGGGGGTGTTGCCTCCGAGGAGCTGCCTCGCGCCGGCGGCGGGCTCCCGGGCGGGCTGTGGGCGCGGACGCGGCGGGGGGGGCGGGGGCAGGCGGGGAGCCCCGGAGCCCCCCCGCCGTCCGCGCTGACCCCTGCACAGAACCAGGCTGCGCCCGAGCCCGCCGCGCCTTCCTCCGCGTTTGGCGGGGCGAGGGGAGGGGAGGGGAGGGGAGGGGAGGGCGCTGCCGCTTTAAAAACGGGAAGTCCGCCCTCCTGAGGTAATGGTAACCTCAGCCTCCTCCCCTCCTCCTGCCCTGCCCGGAGAGAGGGAGCGAGCGAGAACTTGTTTTCATTCATAACTTTTTCCTTTTCCTTCCTCTCCGTCAACTATTTATTCGCCGCTCCCCTGCGCTCGGGTGCAGAGGGCGCAGCTCCGCCGCGGCAGCTGGCGGCGCCGCAGCACAGGGGAGCCTGCCCGCTCCTCCACGGGCGAGCTCGGCGCCCGCGCAGCCCCGGGGGCCCGCCACGCTCCGGAGGAGGCCTTGGGCGGCGCGCGCGCCGGGGCGGGCTGGAAGCGCCCGGGGCTCCCGGGAGGGCGCAGCCGCGAAGGTAGCGGCCGCCGAGGCCCGTCCCCGCGGGCGGCGCAGGTTGCCGGGGACGCACCGGGCGCCGGCGCCGCGGGGCACGGGCCGCCCCGCCTCACACCCGACGCGCCGCGCGGTCTCCCTGGCCGGGGGCCTCCACGGACTCGGGTACCACGATCGCGTGAAGCGCAGCGTCCAGGATGCGCCCGGCGCCCTCGCCCCGCTCCCCGTAGGCTCCGTGCTCCTGGGCGTGTGGGATCTGCCCGCGTGCCTCGGGATGCTCCGCCCCGCGAGCGCCCGGCTGCGAGCGCTTTGCAAGGAGGGATGAGGTCTGCGTGTGCCGAGGCTCGGGCTGTGCTCGCAGCCCCGGATTGCGGCGCTAGACCCGGCGGGTCGGCAGGGCGGTCCTGCTCTAGCTCGGAGAAGGTACAGTGGGACCCGGGGCGGGGGGCGGGGGTCTCGGCTGCGAGGACGAGGGTCGGGACTCCGGGACGTCAACGTGCAAGGCTGGATCTGTCGGCTTTCAGCCCAGTTAATGCTGGAACGGACGTCTCGCAGCCTTATGCCTGAGGCTGGGGTTTCTGGCTCCAGAGTGGTAGTTGAGAATGGACTTTTTTTTTTTTTTTATTTCTTCTTCTTCTCGTTCTTGAATTGGAATGGATCTGTGGACGTCAGGAGGAGTCTGTGTGAGAAATATTCTGGCTTGCTGTTAATTGAAAATGGAAATTCAGTGTTTTGGAGTGTGTGTGTGTGTGTGTGTGTGTGAAGAGTGCATCATAAATTAGAAGTAACTTACTCTTGGTGTGGACACATCGGAGATGCTTATTTTAATCAGGATTTTACTGTACTGACGACAAGAAGTACGTTGATTCAGATTTGGCAGTGCTTTTGAAAATCCAGATCTGTCCTGTAAAGACAGATTTTAAAATGAGAGGAAATGCAGGCAATTAAAATGGCCAGGATTTCTCCATACTACTTTAAAGGCCTGATACTTGTGCACGAAAGTTATCTTGTTATGTGAGTGAGCCCTTCATTTAAACTTTAAAATAATCCTTTCATGATTTCAGATATCAATGCTTTTTAACATCACAGCGTTGTGCGCTGAGTTTTGTGTGCGTGCTTCAGAGCTATAAGACCCTGAGAACTGTTCTCTATATTCACTTTTGCATCTTGTAGATGAGTAATGAGCAAGCCTTAAGATCCTGGTTTCTGTGGAAAATGCCCTCTTATTTTGAGATTCCATTTTATTTGCAGTCTCCTGGATTTTTTTTTTTTTTAACGCGTGCAGTATACCTCGACTAGTTTCCTTATTATCAATCTAATGCTTGTAACAGCAAACAACAGAAAGGCAGAAGCATCAAAGCCATTCTTAATTTTTTAAAAAGTGGATATTTTCTTTTATGGAAAATACCAGTGAGCTAATGCTGAGCTTTCTCTAGATGAAAGCTATTCCAGGGCCTACACTCAATATTCCCTAGAAGGGCATACCCCATTTTAATTATTTGTTAGATTCACAAACAGGAAGACAATACTTCTTGATTCTGCCTTTTGGAAGTTGAAAAAAAACTTTTGATTTTTATGGCATGGGGTCTCCTGCTTGCATTCTTTTTCTATGATGTGGTCCTCAGCCTCTTGGAATTGGACCCTGGCCAGGACCCCAGCATCATTGTAATCCGCTGATGAAGGAGATCATTACCAGGTGGTTTAGGCAATTTGTGACTTGACAGGATTTCCCCCCCCCCCAAAAAAAATGCTTCCTGTCATTTATTTTCTTTCTCTGTTTTTTTTTTTTTTTTTTCATCTTTGGTTTCCTTTTAGGATTTCAGATGCATGCCAGGTTTCTACTGATTGCCAGAATTCGAGATCACTACACATGGATCCCCAAAATCAACATGGCAGTGGCAGTTCATTAGTTGTGATCCAGCAGCCTACATTGGATAGCCGTCAGAGGTTAGACTATGAGAGAGAAATTCAGCCTGCTGCTATTTTGTCTTTAGACCAGATCAAGGCCATCAGAGGCAGTAATGAGTACACGGAAGGGCCATCTGTGGTGAAAAGACCTGCTCCTCGAACAGCACCAAGACAAGAAAAGCATGAAAGGACTCATGAAATCATACCGATCAATGTGAATAATAACTATGAGCATAGACCTACAAGCCACCTGGGACATGCAGGACTCTCAAGTAATGCCAGAGGCCCCATTTTGAGCAGATCGACCAGCACTGGAAGTGCAGCCAGTTCTGGGAGCAACAGCAGTGCCTCTTCAGAACAGGGACTGTTAGGAAGGTCACCACCAACCAGACCAGTCCCTGGGAATAGATCCGAGAGGGCAATCCGGACCCAGCCCAAGCAGCTGATTGTGGATGACTTGAAGGGTTCCTTGAAAGAGGACCTGACACAGCACAAGTTTATTTGTGAACAGTGTGGGAAGTGCAAGTGTGGAGAATGCACAGCTCCCAGGACCCTGCCCTCTTGTTTGGCCTGCAATCGTCAGTGCCTTTGCTCTGCTGAGAGCATGGTGGAATACGGAACCTGCATGTGCTTAGTCAAGGGCATCTTCTACCACTGCTCCAATGATGATGAAGGGGATTCTTACTCGGATAATCCTTGCTCCTGTTCACAGTCACACTGCTGCTCTAGGTACCTGTGTATGGGAGCCATGTCTCTATTTTTGCCTTGCTTACTCTGTTATCCTCCTGCTAAGGGATGCCTGAAACTGTGCAGGGGGTGTTATGACTGGATCCATCGCCCAGGCTGCAGATGTAAGAACTCCAACACTGTTTATTGTAAGCTGGAGAGCTGCCCCTCCAGGGGTCAGGGTAAACCATCATGATTTTTGGAAGTGGGTTGGACCTCCTGAACTTCTGGCTTTCAAGCTGTGGCTCTTAAAAAGATTCTATTAGATACTGGTTTTATTTTCTTTACAATTTTCCCGCCTTTCTTCCCCTGTTCCCAAGGTTTGACTCATGGATCTTACTCTTCTCAAACGGATGATCTTCAGTAAGAGTGGACTGTGAAACTGCACCTGGTTCCCACTTACAGCAAGAGCCTCTGCCATCCACTGAAGAGGGTATTGAGAGCTAGTGGGCTTTTGTGTAGCCTTTTTGTTCTGCAAGCAGCTTTTCAGAATTGTTGTATATGTGAACATACCTAGCTAGACACCTACCCAGTCACTCTACAGTGATTTAGAGCTGTTTTTGATTGGGTACTCTGGGAGCAGGGAAAATGATTTTTAAAGAAGCGACATTTTTATTGCTTAAATAAGCTATGGTATTAAGTCTGTCTCCAGTTAGGGCTATCTTCATTAGCATTGGACCCTCAAGAAGCGTGGGGGATATATTTTTGTTATAACATAAAAATTTTTCCTTTAACCACTGCCCTTTACTTGCCCCCAAAGTTCTCTCTCCTCAATTTCTTATTCTGCAGATGCCAGGTATTTTTCTTTCGTATGTAATCTTAGATTTGCTTTACAATGTAAATCTTCACATTGGAGATATATTGGTTGTATCTTGCTCATCTTTATTCTGGCTTTCATATTTGTGAAGGATTCAACTGCCTTCCTTCCACACCCCACACTTTTTACCAAATTTCTCATCATTGAGGGCACTTGGGTAACTGAAGTTGATATTTATAGCTGATCGATCTATAGGTGTCACAGAATTATGCTGCCTAAAGTGATCTTGGCCCCTTAATGGTCCTTTTGGTCCCTTGGTGAGTTAACAGCTGAGTAATTCTAATTTTTTTGTGTGTGTTTTCATCGCCTTAACCACAAATTGTGGTGCTTTTTGTATATTTTATGTATAAATCACAAAGTTGAATTCTGACTATTTTTAAGACAAAAGTCTGTTAAACTTTTTTATTGTAAAGAATATTTATTATGCGAATCTCTATTATTTTATGATATTTATTGCAAAAGACTGTTGAAATGTACTCATGTCTGAATATAACAAAATATCAATACATAACGGAAAATAAGGTGACACGAAGAAAGTACATATGTTAACTATAATGCAGAAAATATATTAATTAATGAAACTGTCTCTTGATTCCTTCATTTATTAGCCTGTACTATTATGGTGGTGATTTTTGTCATTTGCTTTGACTCTTTCTTCATATGCACCCATTTTATTTCTTCTCTTTAACGTACTGAATCTAGACAGAGGTGAGCTCTAATTTTGAACTGGCTGTTTCCTGGAAAAGGCATTAATCAAAATTTTGTGATCCCAGTTGTTTCAACAAGTGCCGTAGTGAATCACTTTATAAAGTGAATGTTTTTTGCAATTAATATTAATAGTCGCTCCCTGCTTTGGCTGTTTTGTAAGCAAGATGTTTTGTGTATATCATAGATTTTTGGAATGGAACTTACCTGTAATTTTTCAAAAATGTTCATTTTAATTCTCGGGTTAATCGAAAATTAGTCTTCAACAGTAAAACTTAAGGAACTTAGTTCTGTAGGTATGTTAGGGGTTTCTGGCACTGTCACTTTAATAAAACATTCTAGATGTTAGAGTGCACCAAGGAAATACATCACATTATCAAAGAGATGTTTTAAAAACATTCCCGTCCCTACCTTTTCATTTTCTTGAAGTCTTAATGTGGTCTGATCAAGTTACATACGGTCACACTCTGTGGAATAAGAAATCTAAGGGCCTGAAACTTTATATAAAAGTAAATATTTTTATTTTTTAGTCTACTGAAACCACTCATAGCTAGAATCTTTGGGGCCTGATAAAATTTTATGTGAATCTTCAGACTCAGTTTTACCAACCTCCCATGCCTAAGTGGTATGTCAAACTTGAGTAGTGCTCTGCATTTCAGAATAAGATGGTGACATAATTTGAACCCACAGTTCAGACTACCAAAATTCTTACCTGGCTTTTTTTGTTTTGGTCATTGTTTTTTGGGGTGATTTGGCTGCTAGTTTTAGGAGTACGTGTTCTTTGTAAATAAGCTTTGATTTTGTTTTAATTGGACAAGGTATGAGTGATAGGAACTTGTTTAATGCTTTTTCTTAAGCCACTAAACCTACTAGTTGGCATTGTGACACACCTGATATAATCAAAAAATTTCTCTGTGCTCTGAAAGCAGGAACATTTTAGAAATGAATATTTGTTTTGGAGGCTACTTCATGATCTATAGTATTTCAAAATGTGAAGTTATTTTCTCGCATAGTCATTATGTAATGTTATCACTGGTCCCTTAATACTGGGTTTTTGGTTGAGATTGGCTCCTTAATGAAGTGTATAAACACAGGCTCCCTCAAAATACTGTGTAATTTTTTTCTGTTATTCAGACTCAGTATAATTAGGATCTGGTATAAGAGCTGTCTGTAGCTATAATAGCCAGACTAAGAAGCTGTAGCTTTTATTGAAAGAAATTTATAACTCTTATGAGAATGAGGTATGTTGTGGAGTTTTAACTTCTGGCTATATGCAGAATACATAAAAATGACAATATTAAGATGGTGGTCTGCTGCTGCTACATGCATTCTGGCATAATGTCAGGCCCATATTTGAAAGTAGCATTATGTTAGAAGTTCAGACTTCTGACAAGCTTGTCAGGTGTCAAAGCATAAACACTTTGAAAACTTCCTCCTTTGTGATGGTTTAAACCTAGGAGGAAAAAAATATTAGAATTTGTCCTCATAAGTGCTTATGAGTCCTAGGCTTTTCAACCTAATATTGATCATCATTTTAAAGTGCTAAGGCTTTGAGAGCAACCAGCAAGCAAAGCTGAAATTCCTTACCGTGCCACTACAACTTATTTGATACTTCTGAATGAAAACATACCATGTAGATGGGATATCCTTCTTTCCTTCTTCCATGATTTTGTCCTATTCCTCAACTACCACAGCTTAACAGAATGAATATTTGTGTTAAGTAGTTCCTTTCCAGTATATTTTCTGACTGCCAATTTTTTCATTTCAGAGTTTTATTTAGATAATTTAATTGTGAATAAAACCAATATGGGATTTCTATAATTGAGTAGTTTCCTGTCAACAGAGTTTATAAAATATGACCCAGCAGGAAAATTAAATGTGACAAAGTAGATATACTTTTTGTGAAGGCTTAAGGTGAAACCTTAAATTATAGTCTGTAATAATCATTTTTGTTATTCAAAGTCCAAGCCATAGAAAATTCCAGTTATTATGAAAAGTGAAAATGTAATAAAAAAAAAAAAAAAAAAAGTTCTTTAAAGTGAAAGGAAGTGAATTAAAAACTAGTTCTGTTTTTACCCTGATATGGATACTGGAACCAAAGTCCGAGGATTCATTTCCGGAAGACTGATTTAATTTTTGAAATTGTCCCCTTTTCTGAAATACCCCCCACTCCGTTTTTAAAGTGATATATTTCATGACAGGTTTGTGTATAGCTCTTTAGCAAAAAAGTATACTCCCTTTTTCAAGCCATGAAATACTAGAACAAAAAAGAGGGTCTAGACAGTTCTCTTATAACCTACCCTACCTCCCACCATATATATTCGTTTTAATTGCAAGAGTGTTTTATGTTTTTAAACGCCTTGAAAAAAAAACTTTTAAGTCTTCCTTTTGGCCAGTTGACAGTTGGAGGACTTTTTTCCCATAATTTCACTGATTCCATATAATAAAAATAGCCATGTACTTACTTGAGAAGTTACTGATTCTTCTAATATTTTCTCACACTATTACCAAGCCATTTTGCTATATTTACTGAACGTCTGCTGTGTGCATTACTCTATATGCAGAATTCTAGAGCTAGAAGTAGGTTTAAGTGTATCTTGCTTAATACGTCTCAACTATGTGTGGAAAAGTTTTTCTATTTCAAAAAAATCTCCAGGGGAGGAGCTTTGTATTCTGTATTAAAAAGCTTCTTGGGTGATTTTTATCAGACAATTTTGGAACTGCTCTTTTAGCTTGAAGTTTTCATTTTGAGGATGTACAAACACAGCCCTAGCTTGGAAGATAAACTTCATGTACATTCATGTAACTAGAGTACAGCCAGGACTCCTTCATCTGATACAGGATTTTCTTCATTTCTTAGCTGCAGGCCAGTACCTTTGTGCTGCACATTAGCTTTTACCATTCCATTCTCTACCAGGAAGTTTTTACTTCATTATTAATGTATTTGACTATAATTTAGGAAATGGAATGTTTTTCTGCATACATTATTTGCCCCTAGCTATCAAGAATAAGTAGCACATGACTTCATTGCCACGATTATTTTTTACATGTTAATATTAAAGTTAACAACTTCACTGGAAAACAGCATGTGTGCTTCCTCTGGCCAGGTCTATATGGTAATAATACGACAAATTGATTTAATCAGTTTGTAAAAGGTAGTAGTAAATTGGCATCTAGATTTAAGAATTTAGGTGATGTTACTTCTTACCGTTGTTTTGGTTGCATTAGGATTATAGTGATTAAAAAGCAAATTTAAATGTCCTATTTTGCATTTTTAAAAAGATTGATATTATTAGATGGTCGAATCATACTAGATATGATGATAATTCTAATTGCAAAAACTATCAGAGAACCTAGAACTGTTTTGAATTGGGCATTTTTGGGGAAATGTATGAGAAGCTTCTACCGTTCACTAGTAGACCAAGAGTTTGTTTTGATAAATATAGAATCATAATTTTAGTGCTAGGAGGAAACTTACAAGTCATCTAATCTATCTTTAGAGATGAGAAATCAGGTTTGGAGGTTAGTTACCAAAAGTTATGATCTAGTTGCCAAAAAACAAAAACTTTATTAAAAACTTCTTGCTGTGTATGTGAACATGTGGTAAATAGTTGGAAGGAAGGAAAGGTTAGTTGGAAGGGGGATTTGAACAAAAGTTCCAGGTTAATTTATAAATTATAAAATTGAACAAATTTGTTAAAGCACGGTGGATGAATGTCAGTTCAAGGCAGAGAGAGAAATGCCATAAGAAGAGAGTGAGATAAAACTAGTTGAGTAAGTTTGATGTAAGAAAACAGTGTGTTTGAGAAAACTGACTTCCAGTTTGGCTAGCTAGCAGTGAGTGGCTCTTAATTTTAGCTATACTTTAAAGTCGTCTGAGAATAAAAAAACTAACAACAAACAAAACCTGTGTTTAGATCCCATCTTGGACTGCTTCAATCAGAATCTCTGGGAGAAAGGCTTGGGCTTTTGTTTTTCTTAACAAGCACTGAGATGATTCTAAGATACAGCCACAGTCCAGAACCTCTGAATTTGATTATAGGTATGTGGGGAATTGTGGGAGATGAAAATGGCAGGTATTAAGATAAGGAGGCTAATTTAGAAAAAGAAGGCCAGAGGTATTAAGAATCCGAACTGACAAAAAAAAAAAAAAAAAAAAAAAAAGAATCGGAGCTGACTTGGAGGTTAGGAAGAATGAAAAGAAGAGGTCAATGTGAGGAGCATTACAAATGTTAAATCCATAGGACTTTGCTGTTATTCATATGTGGGTTTGAGATAGAAGAATTGAAAATGATTCTGAAGGTTTAGACCATGGTGGATATGCAAATGGTAGTTAAAAGAAATGGGTGGGATTAGTTTAGTTTAAGAGGTATGTGGAGTAGGAAAAGTTATGAATTCTGTTGGAATAAACTTAAAGTGTGAATGAATTACCAGCAGGTCATTGAAAAAACTGTCCGGGGCTTAAAAAAGATGGGCAATGGCTGTGATCCACATGGGGGTGATAGGGAATCTGTAGCATAGACTCCTAAGGGAAAGAAAGGCTAGGAACAAAGCCTTGAGGAACATATCTCTATTTAGGGGAAAGAGGGAGGTTATAGAGCCAATAGATAAGCGCGGTAGTCAAAGAAGGATAGGCACCAAGCGATTGGTGTGTTTTAGAAAGACTTTCAATATGGAAATAAGTAAGTAGGTATCAAAAGCTATGGAGACTCCCAGCTAGATTTGGTGAGTGGTATTTGGGTGAAATTGTAATCACCAGATTGCAAATAATTAGGAAACACGGGTGGTAGGTCAATGCAGGTGACAGCTCTATTCATTCTAGGATTTTTGAGATGGTAACAAAGTGGAGGTAGGTAACAGCTGAGGAAGATTTTTAGAATAACAAACCTGAGCCTTTTCCTAGGAAGAGAGCAAGGGTATTTGACAAAGCGATGGGGCAGAGGAGAGAGGTGAAGGAACAGAATTCCGAAAGAGGGAGGAGGGTCTAGAAGAGAAAGCACAAAGGGTTGCTTTAATCCTGGCAAGAACAGTTCTTCTCCCAAAGGAAAGAATAAAGAAGAGGAGGAAGCAAAAGGTCTAGGGGAACTGTAAGAGAACAAGGAAGTTGTAGAGACAGACACACCCTAATTTTGATTAAAAGATGGTCTTCTGTTGACAGGTAAGACCCATCTGGCACTGAAATTGGTTCTTAAGGGCAGAGGTCTAAAATAGCTTGATGTGGGGATACTAGTGCATGGTCAGCAAGAACTAATGACCTGAAGAGCAGTGCCCAGAGCTCAGCTCAGGTTCAACAGAGGATGTTTTGTGGACCTCTAAGCATTTTCAGATTTTATCTAGACATGGCTTATGGCTGGTTAAAGGAACAGTTAAGGCAATCAGGAGCCAATAAGAAATAGTGAACCTGAAAGAGGTCAGGAATTTTAGGGCAGTAGTCTACATGCTGAAATGACTGGTCAGAATAACTGCATAAAGTTTCCGATGAGGATGAAATAAATACAGGTTTACGGTATCTAAATAGGAAGGATTTTTCAGGCCAAGATCTTAGAAGGTGGGCCGTTTTTAAATGCTAAAGAATTCTGGGGTTTCTCTGTGCTGATGAGTAGCTGAGGTAGAGAGATTTTTGGAGCTAGAGAGGAAGAGAAGAAAATAGACTATGAGTTAAGAGTTGTTAATTTAGGTATTAAAATGCCAGAGGTAGAGATGGAGAGGAAGATTTAGAGGCTGGTGTTTGGGAAGGATGTTTTTAGACAGTTTAACTTGCTTTTAAGCTAACAGATTATAATTAAGAACTGATAAAAATGTAAGTTTTCTTAATAAGGAACGAACAAGTGGAGTAGAATTTATTTCAAATGGGATGTGCTCCATTTATAGCACAAACTGCCTGTTAACAAGATCAGTTACTGAATAAAGTAAATATCTTCATGAAAATTGATTGATCAGTCAATTCAGTCAAGATAGTACACAGAGCCAGAAGACCTTTCGCTTTCCACATTCCCTTCTTTAAGCTTTTGTGCACTTCAGAAGACAGAGGGATGCGATCCAAGATCTTAGCCCTCTCTACTTCACAGAGTTTGCATGTTGCAGATCAGCAGTAGAAGCTGTGAGTAAATTTGATTCCTTAACAGAAGTACATTTTACTCTTCTGGGCCACAGGAATCTGCCTCATACTCCAAGCGTAGAGAGACCTTATCTGTATAAAGAAAACTGCTGGTGTCAGAGTTCTTTACAGAGAACATGGAGTTCTAACTGGTCAGTTTGTGGTTTATAGACCTTCTCTTGGAACTACCTATAACTTCTTTATATCTGTCTTTGACCATCTTTGGCTTTTGCTCGTTAGTACTAGAAATACAATTCAATTAGGGAAGATAGCATAAAGGTGAAACTAAAATATATCAATTTAATCTCTTGCTATCTTATACCTAAAACAATGCTTGTTGCCATAGAATAGAAGCTCAATAAATATTTGTTGTTGGTTGCGTTGCTAGGTTTATTCTTAAAAGCTTCAAATTAAGAAAATACGTAGAGGTGATTAACCAAATTGAATTCTTGTTTTTGCAGAGTTTTTAAAACTTTCTATTGCCAACAAAATAGGCAGTTTTGAGAGAAAAGAAGAATTGCTTGGCTCTGACAACCCTTTGATCGTTGATTCAACGACAATTTCTTAGGTGCTAAGGATCCCAGTCTTTGGCTAGTAATTCATAGGTTTTTAGCCATGCTATGGGCGCTATTATATTGGTTGGGAAATGGGGCTATGGAATCACTCTGGGAGAAGACAGCCACATCTCTCTTTGCAAGCCGGGGAAGGCTTCATAAAAAAGGCATGAAAGATAAGTAGTAATTTATCAGGTAGATGGGAAAGAGAAAAGCATTTCAGATAAGTACAAAGGCATGCAAGTGGCAATGAAGATGGCATGATGGGAAAATTGCAAGTAATTTAGCGTGTTTGGAATGTAAGGTGCCTGTGAGAAGGATGGGAGCCAGTCACGGAAAGTGTGAATGTCACGTGAAACAGTTTGAGCTCTATCCTGTGGGAGAAGAGGGAGCCACAGACAGGACAGATTATCAACAGGAGAGTAACGTGACCAGATTAGAGTTCAAAATGATTCTTCAGGCAGCACAGGGGAGGATAACCTAGAGTGGAAGAGGGAGACCAGCCAGATAGTTAATATAATGGCTGAGGTGATTAATGTGACAAGGACGATGGAAATTAAAAGGAAGGGATGAGTTTGAGACAATGGCTTGAGGAAGACGAAGGAGGAGGAATCTAGGTGACTCAGTGCTCATCAAGTTATTTCTGGTAACATGGGGGACAGAGAGAACATTTGTATAAATGAATTGTATAAAGAGACCACAATTTTCCACACTGAACATTCTACTAATTGGGCAGATTGAAGAATCTTTTTTTCCCCTAGACCACATCTCTCCCAGAACAGTTAATGAGTAATGAAGTAGACTGAGTGAGCACAGGAAACAAGAAGGCAGAGAAGAGAATCAAAGGCTTTGAAAAATCAAACAGAAACTAAATTATTTCTTCTACTCCAGCTCCCCAGAGTTCATTGTCTATCACTCAGAAGAGTGAATTATGTATCTGAACTCTGTTGTCAGAAATACCAAATTCCAGAACTAGAAAATTCAGTAGGCCAACCATTTTCTCCTGATTGTCTAAAAACATTAACCCCCTATTCCCTCTGTACCCTGCGTCCCTGATCCCTCAGGCTTTACATCTTGAATTATTGAAGTTAAAGAACACTGCTAGTTAAATACTAGCAACTTTAGTGTTCGTTTTTATTCCCTGTGTTTTTCTCTCCTGTTTGTCAAAGTCAAAGTGGTGGTGACAGTAGTGGAGAAAGGAGGGGAGTGGTTGGGAAATATGTGTATTAGGTGATTGGGAATTAAGATTACAGAGTAATTTGTTTTTAAAGACTGTATTTAGGGACGCCTAGGTGGCTCAGTTGTTGAGCATCTGCCTTTGGCTCAGGTCGTGATCCCCGGGTCCTGCGATCAAGTCTCACATCAGGCTCCCTGCAAGGAGCCTGCTTCTCCTTCTGCCTGTGTCTCTGTCTCTCTCTGTGTGTCGCTCATGAATAAATAACATTTTTTTAAAAGATTTTATTTATCTATTCGTGAGAGACACACACACAGAGAGGCAGAGATACAGATATAGGGAGAAGCAGGCTCCTTGCAAGGAACCAGATGTGAGACTCTATCCCAGACAAGGGATCAGGCCCTGAACCGAAGGCAGATGCTCAACCACTGAGCCATCCAGGCGTCCCAAGATTACAGAATAATTTGAAGCCACTCAAAATCCAACCTGGAAGGGACCTTAACAGCTACTTAGTTTTCTCTTCCTTCATTTCAAAGAAAGTTGACCTCAGAGAGATGAAATGACTTATCCAAGGATAAACATCTAATAGGAAAGTGACCCAGCAGAGTGAGAAAAATATATGAAAAATACTTTTAAGAGGCCTATACTATAGACCTTGTCTATACTTGAAGCCTGGGAATTTAATTTACAATTCCTAAATAAAGTGCACCATGAGAATATGTGAAGGCAGTAAAAATCCAAATTCTTGCAGAACCTATACAAAATGAAGGACAAAACAATTTTGGGATTGGAATTGGTTATTTTTTTATTCATAGTTCGAAATGATTTTAAGGAATGGTATTGAAGTTAAAATTTTTCTACATTTTATAGGTGGTATGTGGCACATGTAGAGACTTGGAAATGCTTTTTCGAGGGGTGATCATTATAAAGTAGAATAACTTGAATTTGAGGAAGCTGGCATTGCTTGATTTCAAGAGTTGAGTTTAAAAAAAAAAAAAGTCAAGTGTGAAAGCTCACATTTTCTTGCGTCCTATGCAGATAGTGGGATTTTTTTTTTTTTCTCCTTGGCAATGAAATAGGACCATGTGGTCCCTTAATTTCTTAAGTAAAAATTGTAATTGGGGGTGGGGGGAGGGAGAGTCTTTTAATCCTTAGGGAAATAGATATGCTTCATATGGATTGTAAAATCTGGCAAATTTTGGAAAGAAGAAAAGCAGGCAGTACTCTTGGGGGGAAAAAAAAAAGGTCTGCTAGAACTTGCCTTTCTTGAAAAAAAACAAAACAAAACAAAACAAAACCCAACATTCTTTCATAAAGCATTTTTTTCAAAAGTATTTGCCCTTGAGCACTTTTTCCTACTTACCTATGCTTATCTTTCAAAACAAACATTTATTTCTTTCTACTATAGAGTGTGAGGAAGTCCCTTTGAGGTTATGCCCTACAAACATATCCAAGCAGTAACTGTCACCTCCTTCCTATGGCACAACAAATGACTAACTTAACCACAGGCAGCGCGGAGTATAGAGTGGTGATTTCACCTTGGGGGCCGTTCAGATGTTACCTATGGGGCACTTTCTCAAGGGGAAAAAACAGAACTGTATTTTTGTGTGCAAATAAAATTTTGGGTCCTTTTGACCCAACGGAAAATGTGTGTCTGTTGGTGGCTGCCTAGTTGGAATATGATGATTTACACTTGGAAACATTTGTGTCATTTATCATATGATGTTACTGGCCTACAGCATGACTGCATAACAAATAACCATATTAAAAATTAATCTTTTCCAGTTCATCAGACTGTATGTCCTTCTGAAGCCCCAAGTTTTCTCTTTCCTTCTTGCCCTCCTAGCCTCTTTTCCTGCAGTCACCCTATGCATTAACTATAGGATTAAGTGAAAACTCATGCACTAGGTATTCATAGCTGTGTTGTCAGACCCCGCACCAGCCTTTTCACCCTTCTCTCCTGCTTATCCTACAACATAAATCTTCTATCTAGTAGAATTGGTTCACTCTCTGTCCCTAAAACACACCTTCAAATCCTGACCTCAGGGACTGCCTTTACCTTTTAAACTTTATTCTTTAATAGCTAAGTCTAAATCCTACTTCTCTGACTGAATCATGATAAAATAATCTCTCCCAGAATTTTTTTAGTAACAATATTGTGTAAACTGCTTATTAATTTTCATGTTTACTTTTTAATGTTGTAGAGGAGGCAAAATTTCACCGCTGTCGTCTGAAGGTTTCTGGCTGGGCCTGAGAATTAAATTGGCATAAGATGGATTAATAGGAGAAAAGCATACAGATTTTCACATGTATATAAGAAGCCCCCTTAGGAAAATGAATACCCAAGGAAGTGGCTAGGTCTAAGTATTTATATACTAGGTTGAACAAAGAGAGACAATTGTGGAGAAGTACCCAAGACATATGGGGAGACTAAAGGAAGTTATCTTTTTTATTTGAAAGAGAGGCAGAGATATAGGCAGAGGGAGAAGCAGGCTCCATGCAGGAAGCCCAATATGGGACTCAATCCCAGGACCCTGGTATCACAGTATCACCACCTGAGCCGAAGTCAGAAGCTCAACCACTGAACCACCCAGGCATCCCAGGGAGTTGAGTTGCCTTAACTAGGTCCATCTGTATAGATTTCTCTCAGCCTCCACTCCCCATCTCTGGTGTTAACAATATTCCTTTCCTCCTGGTCCTGGGAAGGCATCTTTCCCAAGGGAGTTTTCTCTCCTGCTTTCAGAAAGTAAAGGGGAGATCAGAGTGCCCTTCTTGCACATGCTGGTTTTTAGTGCCTTTAGCTCAAAATAATTCCTATGCTAAAGTGGCATAATTAGGTATCATTTTCTGGCACTTTTCAAAATTTATGTCTTGTCTCTCCTTTTATATTGTAATTCTTTGAGGTTGACATTATGTTGTGGATTTACCTGCATCCCAAGGTGCTTTGCTCATTCTAGGCATTCAATAATTATGTATTGATTTTTTTTCCCCCTGCATTTTACAATTGAGTTTAAAAGCCTATAACTGAGGGGCACCTCTGTGGCTCAGTCGGTCAAGCACCTGCATTCAGCTCAGGTCATGATCCCATTGTCCTGGGATTGAGACCCACACAGGGCTCTCTACTCAGTGGGGAATCTGCTTCTCCCTTGCCCTCTGCTGCTCCCCCCTGCTCTCTTGCACTCTCTCAAATAAATAAAATCTTTAAAAAGAATAAGTAAAAGCCTGTATTTGGATCTTGTTTTTCTGACCAGAGGGACATTTTCTGTAGTGATAAAATATAAATTCTGATATGCTTTAAACCCTTTTAGGGTCGCCTCAGTGGCTCAGCAGTTGAGCGCCTGCCTTCATCTCAGGGCGTGATCCCTGGGTCTGGGATTGATTCCTGCGTTGGGCTCCCTGCATGGAACCTGCTTCTCCCTCTGCCTACGTGTCTCTGTGTCTCTCATGAATAAATAAATAAAATCCTTAAAAAAAATTTTAGTCTTGCATATACTAAGTAGAGTTCTAAAAATATTATGTAATTATTATGTAATTATTTGATGTAGAAAATTTTGGTAATATCATTGATTACGTTAAAGCTTCCAGAAGAGAATCGTTTTGAGAATTGGGGCAGTAGGGACCCCTGGGTGGCTCAGCAGTTGAGTGTCTGCCTTTGGCTTAGGGT